>NC_041351.1:19201030-19441322 GCF_004354835.1 Perca flavescens | reverse complement strand
GTCATTAAAAAGTCATAGTATAGTATGTCGACAAAAAGTCATAGTATAGTATGTCGAAAAAAGTCATAGTAGAATATGTCGAAAAAAGTCATAGTATAGTATGTCATGAAGAAGTCATAGCATAGTATGTCGAAAAACCTAATAAAAAGTCATAGTATAGTATGTCGAAAAGATTCATAAGAAATCATAGTATAGTATGTCGAAAAAATTCATAAGAAGTCATAGTACAGTATGTCGAAAAAATTCATAAGAAGTCATAGTATAGTATGTCGAAAAAACTAATAAAAAGGCATAGTATAGTATGTCGAAAAAAGTCATAGTATAGTTTGTTGAAAAAACTAATAAAACGTCATAGTATAGTATGTCGAAAAAAGTCATAGTATAGTTTGTTGAAAAAACTAATAAAAAGGCATAGTATAGTATGTCGAAAAAACTAATAAAAAGTCATAGTATAGTATGTCGAAAAAAGTCATATTATAGTATGTTGAAGAAACTAATAAAAAGGCATAGTATAGTATGTCGAACAAATTCATAAGAATTCATAGTATAGTATGTCGAAAAAACTAATAAAAAGGCATAGTATAGTATGTTGAAAAAACTAAAACGTCATAGTATAGTATGTCAAAAAAAGTCATAGTATAGTATGTCGAAAAAACTAATAAAAAGGCATAGTATAGTATGTTGAAAAAACTAAAACGTCATAGTATAGTATGTCAAAAAAAGTCATAGTATAGTGTGTTGAAAAAACTAATAAAAAGGCATAGTATAGTATGTCGAAAAAACTAATAAAAAGTCATAGTATAGTATGTCGAAAAAAGTCATATTATAGTACGTTTAAAAAACTAATAAAAAGGCATAGTATAGTATGTCGAAAAAACTAATAAAAATTCATAGTATAGTATGTCGAAAAAAGTCATATTATAGTATGTCAAAAAAATTCATAAGAAGTCATAGTATAGTATGTCAAAAATTCATAAGTCATAGTATAGTATGTCGAAAAAACTAATAAAATGGCATAGTATAGTATGTCGAAAAAAGTCTTGAAAAAGTCATAGTATAGTATGTCGACAAAAGTCATAGTATAGTATGTTGAAAAATGTCATTAAAAAGTCATAGTATAGTATGTCGACAAAAGTCATAGTATAGTATGTCGAAAACAGTCATGAAATAGTCATAGTATAGTATGTCGACAAAAGTCATAGTATAGTAAGTCAAAAAAAGTCATAGTATAGTATGTTGAAAAAAAGTCATGAAAAAGTCATAGTATAGTATGTCGAAAAAAGTCATAGTAGAATATGTCAAAAAAGTCATAGTATAGTATGTCATGAAGAAGTCATAGCATAGTATGTCGAAAAACCTAATAAAAAGTCATAGTATAGTATGTCGAAAAAATTCATAAGAAGTCATAGTATAGTATGTCGAAAAAACTAATAAAAAGTCATAGTATAGTATGTTGAAAAAACTAATAAAAAGTCATAGTATAGTATGTCAACAAAAGTCATAGCATAGTATGTCGAAAAAAGTCATAGTAGAATATGTCGAAAAAAGACATAGTATAGTATGTCATGAAGAAGTTATAGCATAGTATGTTGAAAAAACTAATAAAAAGACATAGTATAGTATGTCGAAAAAAGTCATATTATAGTATGTCGAAAAAATTCATAAGAAGTCATAGTATAGTATGTCGAAAAAATTCATAAGTCATAGTATAGTATGTTGAAAAAACTAATAAAATGGCATAGTATAGTATGTCGAAAAAAGTCATATTATAGTATGTTGAAAAAACTAATAAAAAGGCATAGTATAGTATGTCATGAAGAAGTTATAGCATAGTATGTTGAAAAAACTAATAAAAAGACATAGTATAGTATGTCGAAAAAAGTCACATTATAGTATGTCGAAAAAATTCATAAGAAGTCATAGTATAGTATGTCGAAAAAATTCATAAGTCATATTATAGTATGTCAAAAAAATTCATAAGAAGTCATAGTATAGTATGTCCAAAACATTCATAAGTCATAGTATAGTATGTTGAAAAAACTAATAAAATGGCATAGTATAGTATGTCGAAAAAAGTCATATTATAGTATGTTGAAAAAACTAATAAAAAGGCATAGTATAGTATGTCATGAAGAAGTTATAGCATAGTATGTTGAAAAAACTAATAAAAAGACATAGTATAGTATGTCGAAAAAAGTCATATTATAGTATGTCGAAAAAATTCATAAGAAGTCATAGTATAGTATGTCCAAAAAATTCATAAGTCATATTATAGTATGTCAAAAAAATTCATAAGAAGTCATAGTACAGTATGTCGAAAAAATTCATAAGTCATAGTATAGTATGTTGAAAAAAGTCTTGAAAAAGTCATACTATAGTATGTTGAAAAAAGTCATGAAAAAGTCATAGTATAGTATGTCGACAAAAGTCATAGTATAGTATGTTGAAAAAAGTCGTTAAAAAGTCATAGTATAGTATGTTGACAAAAGTCATAGTATAGTATGTCGAAAACAGTCATGAAATAGTCATAGTATAGTATGTCGACAAAAGTCATAGAATAGTAAGTCAAAAAAAGTCATAGTATAGTATGTTGAAAAAAAGTCATGAAAAAGTCATAGTATAGTATGTCGAAAAAAGTCATAGTAGAATATGTCGAAAAAAGTCATAGTATAGTATGTCATGAAGAAGTCATAGCATAGTATGTTGAAAAACCTAATAAAAAGTCATAGTATAGTATGTCGAAAAAAATCATAAGTCATAGTATAGTATGTCGAAAGAATTCATAAGAAGTCATAGTACAGTATGTCGAAAAAATTCATAAGAAGTCATAGTATAGTATGTCAACAAAAGTCATAGCATAGTATGTCGAAAAAAGTCATAGTAGAATATGTCGAAAAAAGACATAGTATAGTATGTCATGAAGAAGTTATAGCATAGTATGTCGAAATAACTAATAAAAAGTCATAGTATATAGAATGTTGAAAAAACTAATAAAAAGACATAGTATAGTATGTCGAAAAAATTCATAAGAAGTCATAGTATATTATGCGGAAAAACTAATAAAAAGTCATGGTATAGTATGTCGTCAAAAGACATAGTATAGTATGTCATGAAGAAGTTATAGCATAGTGTGTCGAAAAAAGTAATAAAAAGTCCTAGTATAGTATGTCGAAAAAACTAATAAAAAGTCATTGCATAGTATGTCGAAAAAACTAATAAAAAGTCAAAGTATAGTATGTCGAAAAAAAGCCATAAAAAGTTATAGTATAGTATGTCGAAAAAGTCATAAAAATTTATAGTATAGTATGTCGAAAAAAGTCATAGTATGAAAAGAAGTCATAATATAGTATGTTGAAAAAACTAATAAAAAGTCATAGTATAGTATGGCGAAAAAAGTCATGAAAAAGTCATAGTATAGTATGTCGACAAAAGTCATAGTAGAATATGTCGAAAAAAGTCATAGTATAGTATTTCATGAAGAAGTCATAGCATAGGATGTTGAAAAACCTAATAAAAAGTCATAGTATAGTATGTTGAAAAAATTCATAATAAGTCATAGTATAGTATGTCGACAAAATTTATAGTATAGTATGTCGAAAAAACTAATTAAAAGTCATAGTATAGTATGTCGAAAAAACTAATAAAAAGTCATAGTATAGTATGTTGAAAAAAGTCATGGTAGAATATGTCGAAAAAAGACATACCGGTAGAATAGTATGTCATGAAGAAGTCATAGTATAGTATGTTGAAAAAACTAATAAAAAGTCATAGTATAGTATGTCAAAAAAAGTCATGGTATAGTATGTTGAAAAAAGTCATAAAAAGTTATAGTATAGTATGTCGAAGAAATTCATAAGAAGTCATACTATAGTATGTCGAAATAGTCATAGTATGTCATTAAGAAGTCATAGTATAGTATGTCGAAAAAATTCATAAGAAGTCATAGTATATTATGTCATGAAGAAGTCATGTTATAGTATGTCGATAAAAGTCATAGTAGATTATGTCGAAAAAAGTCATAGTATAGTATGTCATAAAGAATTCATATATATTATACTGTAAGTGTTTTCGACATACTTTGATAGCTAAGTCTGTTGGAAGAGAGCTAGTTTTTTAAGTCAGATGTCCAAAGGAAAGTCACACTATACTATGACTTTTTTCACGACTTTGTTCAAAATACTATACTTTTCCTTTTATTGACATACAATAATATGAATTTATATGACTTTTTCAAAATACTATACTAGGACTTTTTCTACATACTATACTAGGACTTTTCTCAACATACTATAATACAATTTTTATGATTTCTTCGACATACTATACTATGACTTTTTATGACTTTTTGTGACATTCTATACTATGACTTTTTATGATTTTTTCAACATACTATACTGTGAGTTTTGTCAAAATACTATTTACTATGACTTTTTTCGACATACTATACTTTACTTGTTTGATAGCTAAGAAATAGTAAAGTATTTAGAAAAAAGACAGTATAGCATGTTGAAAAAAGTCATAGTGTAGTATGTCAATAAAAGGCAACATTTTGAATGTCAAAAAAAGTCATAGTATAGTATGTCCAAAAAAGTCAAAATATAGTATACAGATAAAGAATGTTGAAAAACGTCTTAGTAGTTCAAGAAAAGGCATATTGGTGTATGTCGAAAAAAAAAGTCACAGTAAAATATGTTGAAAAAAAGTGAAAGTATGATATTTTTTTTAATAGTCACTGTATAGTATGTTCACAAATATGTAATAGTTAGGGGTGTGACGAGACACTTACTCCACGAGACGAGACACATCACGAGATTGGGTTCACGAGAACGAGACGAGACGAGATTTTTTAAAAAAATTTGAAGAAATCCTCAATGATGAAATATATGAATGGAAAATAGTTTTTTTATTCAACTGACCTTGGCTTCTTTGTAGAGGTTTGGGACTACAGTGCGAGTTAAATGCGCGCGTGATGGGATGACGTACCTCGTTTCCAGTGTGTGGAGGAGTCGCCGAAATCCAACATTTTCCACCACAGAAAATGGCCTATTATCAGCTGCAATGAAAACGCCTATGTCCCTCGTTATTGCCGTGGCTCTTGCACTTACCGGTGGCAGAGATGCAAAGGCTTTTAGAGTTGTTTGCCCTTTTAATGTTTTCGTCGCGGGTGCAGTAGTTAGTAGAGAGCTGTGGTGGTGCTGTAAGTGTTTTTGCATAGTGCTCGTGTTAGCCGCGGTATACGGCATTTTTTTCTTACAATGTTTACATATTGCGTTCGTCTTGTCTGTCACTCTTTCGCCGTTTATTATTTCCGCAGGAAAACCAAAATGTTGCCACACAAATGATTTAAAAGTGGCAGGGGGATCTTCAATAGTAATTTCACGCTCCATCACGCTGACATAACATCGCCTCACGAGACAACTTTTCACCGAGAAATCTCGTCACACCCTTAGTAATAGTATAATAGTATTCCTAAGCCAAGTCCCAACTGACTGAACTAACGCTGTATGAAACAAAAGTCACAAAAGTCTGAAAAAAAGTAGTATTTCCAATAAAGCACAAAACTCATAGTATAGTATGTTATATAAATGTCATGCTATAGTATATCATAAAAATGTGTATGTTAAAAAAAGTATAATATATAGGAAAAAAAGTCTTACTATAGTATGTCAGACAAAATGTAATAGTATTCTATATAAAAAACAAGTCATAGTATTGTATGTTGAAAAAAGTAATAGTATAGTATGTTAAAAAATGTCATAGTATAGTGTGTCAAAAAAAATCATAGTATAGTATGTTGAAAAAAGTATTAGTATAGTATGTTGAAAAAGGTCATAGTAAAGTATGTTGAAAAAAGGTAATAGTATACTATGTCATAAAAATGCCATAAAAAGGTTTTAGCCTACTACATAAAAGTCAAACTTTAGTATGTTTTTAAAACGTCATACTATATCGTATGTCTTAAAAATGTCATTGTATAGTATGCCATTAAAAAGTCATACAAATGTCATTAAAAGTCATAGTGTAGTATGCCATAGCATGCCAACACAAATGTCAAAATATGGTATGCCATAGAAAATACATTAAAATGTCAAAGTATAGTAGGCTACATAGTTTCTGAAAGTGCTGACTGCGGGCCAAAGTGTTGCAGAAAGCGTACATAAAAAAATGGTCCCTCCCCCCAGGTGATCATTTAGTGTGTGTACGTGTGTGTAACCTACCTGGAACGACTGGGCCTGTTGGTTTTTCTGACACAGGCTTAGTTTTTACTTTCCGCTCCAGTGTAGCGGCCTCTAGTTCCTGCAGGGGAGGCGGTAGCATATAGATCCCCCCACGGGGTATCTCACTCTTATAAAAAGGGGGACGTGCGTCCTGTTGACCTGATTTAAAACGAGCAAATTGCTTTAAAAATGCATTAAGCAACATCTTTACATAAAAAAAAATGCTGCTTTCACTCAAAGCAGGATTGCCATTACTGAGCTATTGACATGTGACGTTGCTTAATGCTGCTTTAAATTGTAGTAGGCTACAAGTACATTTTTAAGTAATGGAAAGTCATCATTTTAAACTAATAAGTGAAAAAGTGAAGAAAAACTTGCCTTTATATTCTGTGAATTTAGAGCGATTTCCCGTTTTCTCCAACACCTCTTTTTTAACCAGCAGCTCCTCCAGCTCCTTCTGGATGGCCTCCAGCTCACACAGTTGGTCGCTGTTCTCACAGGACACTGACAGTACCACAAAGGGAGAGGATATTTACAAAGAAATAGATCTATAACATGCTACTGTACCGGCAGAAGTTCTCCTAAATGTAGCAAAAATGTATTAGGCAAGTCAAAAGTATAAATGGCATTGAAAAGTCAGCTATATAACTTAAAAGGATAAAGAAATATAAGGCTTCACTTTTATTTTACTCGTCTATTTGCCTTTCTTTAACTCATTTTATTTTCCTACTTGGTTTTTGAGTTTCTTAGGCCTTAGCACACATTTAATCATTTATTCTATGTTGTCTCCATGCAATATTTCCCCTCGTCCTAAAGATTGTATGATAATGAGATGAAAGTTCTTGAGCTGGAAAGAAACACTAGCTAGCTCCTAGTTATTAAACTAACTTAGTTAGTGTGAGTTTGCTGGCTAAAATGCATTTGTAGTCAATAAACAAAATGAAATGATAAAATAAAGAGTCAAATAAATGAAGTTTGAATTTATTTCAGGAGGAAGGAGGGAAACATTTTTTTTACCAACTTAGCTCACTTCGTCGTTAGCTTGCTGGCAAAAATGTTTTATTAATTGAAAAAATTAACTAGTAAAAGATAAGAGTCAAATAAATTGATTGTAATTAATTTATCAACTGATTGGTGGTAGAAGAAGCTTCACATTTCTTTTTATACTTTACTTTGGGGCTCCAAAGTTGTCATTTGAAAAAAAAAAGTTTAACCATTTTTAATCAATCAATTAACTGAATACAGTGAACCTACTACAGACGTTGGGAATCACTAATGATGTGCTTATTTGAGTGGACTGATTTATTGACTTACTTTCCTCTGTGGTTCCGACACCATTGTCCTCTGGCTTCTTCTTAAAGCGCTGCATCTTTAGCAGAAGGAACCGCCTGTTCTGAAGCTGCTTCATGCGGGACTCGATATAATCCAGCGGTGGGAGTTTTTCCCTTGTCTCCGATGTCCCCTGTTTGGATTCAGGCTGAGTATCAGGTACAGAATCATCCTGCTGCTTTTGTTCTGTGTCTAGCAGAGGGAGTTTGTCCCTTGTCTCCGATGTCCCCTGGTTGGATTCAGGCTGAGTATCAGGTACAGAATCATCCTGCTGCTCTTGTTCTGGGTCTAAACCATCATTAGTGTTCATCTGGGTGCTCTCTGTCAGCCTTAAAGACTGAAGAAGCACCTGGTCCTTGTCCATCGTGGTTTAAAGACCTGAATCAAGTAGTTTTATGCGCACTCTGAATCCTCAAACTGAATGTAAACCATAAACCAAAACCATCTTAAAAAAACAGGTCAAAACCAAAATCCAAATCTAGGCTTAAATCCTTCTGAGGCAAGTTCAGGTTTCAAGGCTCCGTCTTTCATTTGCAGCCCAGAGAAATGGAAAGCCGCATGATGTCAAACACTGCTGATATTTCGGTCTTCTCTCAAAATTATTCTGAAAAAAACTAATCCGAGGAATTGTGAAATAGACTCATCCGAACGATCTGGCCAGTCCTGGCGTATGACATTAAAAGTAGCTTCAACACAGGTGTCACTAAATGTGGCTCATAATATAAATGATGTAAACAGTGTGCACAAACAGAGGAGACTGTAAAACATGCAAATGCTCTCAGCCTGGGCCATATGCAGGACAATGGACAATGGCTGACATTAACGGGAAGATTTGAATAATTCTGGTGCTGTCGGAAAGTACAAAGCAGGGTTATTATTCCATCTTCATATGGTTAACAAATTCCTCACAGATACAGTTGATCTAGTTTTTGGTTAGACGGGCTGGTTATTGACACTATGTTGTTAAAAAAAGAGTGACTATATGTAGCATTAAAATTTTCTGAAGCTCTATCATTTTTCATACAATGGTCTTAAATGACCTGTAACAGCAAACGAGACTAACAGTGAAAAGAACACAATTTTTATGTAGTTTTTAGTAAGGCCTCTGCCCAGGTTCGATTTATCCCGCGCAGTCACAGAATGATCTGCGGCAGGTAGACGGCGCTACAGAACAAACATGGGTCACAGATTTCTTTGTAACACCAGAAAGCCTGTGTTAGCGTATCCAGACTTTTGAGCCAGGTAAAAGGTAGCAGGAGATTTCTTTATATAGGCCTAATTGTATTTTAATGTTACTTTACAAGTTATTTGCTGTAGTTATGGCTGATATTGGGGCAGGACCATCCCAGAAAAGAAGGAAATTAAACGAAGAACTAAAAGCTAAATGGGAAAGTGAAAGACAACGGGCGATAACGCGAGTCACACTCGATTGGGCTAGCAACAGATGGAGACAATTACGGGATTGTAAATGATTCAAAACCCACCCCAAATTGTCCCTCAGGTATGTTATATGTCTATTGTGACGACGGACGATGTGTTTGGACGTCAGTAGCCAACATTAAATTATGTCCTCCTTCCATTTAGTGTGGATGTTTTATTCTTTTTACTCCGTGTTTAGTGTTGGCTTACTACTTTCTTTTCCTTTATCCCCCTGTAATGTTACTTGTGTAAAGCATCCATGGGTTTCATGAAATTCGTTATATTAATAATAACTAAGTTATTATTACGTTGGTTGCTACAACAAACTCTTAATGCTTTGGCTCGTGACACAGTGACAGTGATACCCGGTTTAGCTCACCAAAGTTATTGTATGCAACACTTGAAATGCAACCATGCATCTGTGACCTATTCTTTGTTCGTAAATGAATGATTTTCTGTCTGAGCAAAACATTCATGGCAACTGTATGACCTCCCCGTAACGCTTTTCTTTACGGTAATACAGCACCGTAAAGAAAAGACCTTTGACAGCACGAACACGTGTGTTAAAAACACTTCCACTTTTGTCCAAAGCGGCCGCTAGAATCAACGCAAAGTGAAAGTTACACACAGCCAATTTAATAAAAGGGTCATAGTTCAGCTTAGTTCAACTCCAGACTATTGGAGACTTTCAGCCTTGGTTGAATAATAAAATCATATATATGTATAGTCTGTATTCAAACTATATGAACGAGATCGGGGGGACCTCTGGTGAGTGTGTAACTGGATAGGATGAGGAAGATAGGCTCAGATAACCGGTGTAGGTGCAGAACATATATATATGATTGGCCGTTGAGCAGCACCTGTGGCAGTGTGCTGCAGAAAGGGAAAGCTAATATTTTACTGCTAGACTTCCAGTTGTGTATAAGTGTAGTGTATTCAATAGCAAAGGACCCTGCAGACAGAACAAACAGCCAGCACACACAGCCAATGTTGGACTAAATGCCAAGGCATCAAACTAAACATGAGGCTTCAGCCACACCGTGTGGCCTACATTAAGCAAGGATCACAGCCTTTAACTTTCACTGGAAACAATCTTAACTGGGTATTAGAATTTAACTGAAGTTATAACTAAGGCAAGGCAAGGCAAGGCAGCTTTATTTTAGCACATAACAGCAACAAGGCAATTCAAAGTGCTTTACATAAAATATTAAAGAGCAGTTAAAAACATCCGTTAAAGAGAGTATAAAAACAGCTAAAACAGAATAAGATAAGTAGGAAATACAAGAATAAAGGTTACAGTGCAGTATAAGGAATGAACAATTACTTCTTTTAAAAAGGCAGCATCAAACAGAAAAGTCTTCAGCCTTCATTTAAAAGAACTGACAGCGGACAGCAGACTGCAGCTTGTACTCTACCATCTGTACTCATGTTTCATTCTTCACGCATGCTTATCAGGAAACTGGCCACTGTGAGAAACAAGTCTAATGCTCACTCACTCCTTGTAGCTCTGTTTTGGTCTTTTTTTCTCCTTTATTTTAGCCATTAGAAACCCATGATAAGAATGTACTGCATGTAATGGAATTTTATTTAAACAGGGGCCGTGCACAATTAAACTTTAACCTTATATCAAAACAAGGAGAGATGCATTGCACCAGGTTGTAGCACAATTGCTATTTTCCGCCTGGGCAGGTAGGTAGATACATGATACATAATACATGTAGTTAGATACATGTTATGCTTCGAAGGTCAAGGCCACACTCACTCTAAACATAAATACTTAAGTCTCAGTCGATTATTGGTCTAAAAATAACATAACCCTTGTAGTGTTTGCACACAGTGTACCGGCTTGTTCAACTGTGAAATGTGGCAGTTGGCCCCATATAACAGTAGCTAGCCAGCATAGCTTCAATAAAGCCTGGAGCCAGTTTGTAACATCAAGCAGAGCAGATGATGTCTGACCTATATTCCACGCACAGAATCACTCCATACATACTGTATATATCTCAGTCTCCATCTTTCAGTCTCAGTGAAAATAGCAACCATCAGACTTTACTCTACATGTGCATACAAATAAAGAGTGTATTTCATGATTATAGGTTGTCTAGGCCACTGCACTTATGTGAGGTAACACAAAGAGGTGAACAACAAATCAGCATTATACATTTTTACATTTTTAAGTGTTTTAAGTATGAACCTGGTATAAAAAAAGAGATTAAAACATAAAAATGGTGTGTGTTGTTCTAGCATCAGACCACTAGATGTCAGGCTCTTACACTAAAGGAGCAGGTCAGGCCTACAGAGGATTATGTCCTTAGTTTACAGGGCTGACGTCATCAGTCCTGCAGCAGACCTACATCCATCCATCCATCCATTGACCCATCTATTCTTTCATTCATCCCTCAGTGTGTCTACCAACTTGAAATATTAAGGTTTGCTCAAATTTTACATTTTTTCTTTCTTTCTTTCTTTCTTTCTTTCTATCTTTCTTTCTTTCTTTTCTTTCTTTCTTTCTTTCTTTCTTTCTTTCTTATCAGTTTTAGAACTCACTCACCTCTACTCTTCCACACACACATTGTCACATACCTAATTTCTCAGCTACTTATTTAAGTGTGTGTGTGTGTGTGGGTGCGTGCGTGCGTGTGTGCATGCGTGTGCATTTGTTACTGTAGATAAACATGGATCAAATTACAGTAAAGTGTGTGTGTGCACCACCTGTCAGGGTATTAGTCACACAGGAAATGATACACACAGTCATTGATGGTAAATGAGCTTCATTAATTACCAACAGAAAGTTCTCACGTATCTCCAGACAATAAAGTTACTGTAAATGTTAAACACTTGGACCAATGTTACTTCCCTGACCTGAAAAGATTCAAAATAAGTGTTTAGGGATTTACGCTGGTTTATAAATCCCTAAATGGCTTAGGACCAAAATATATCTCATATCTGTTAGTGCATTATGAACCACCCAGACCTCTCAGGTCGTCTGGAACAGGTCTGCTCGTGGTCCCCAGTGTCAGAACTAAACAGGGAGAAGCAGCGTTCAGTTTTTATGGTCCACATATCTGGAACAAAATACCAGAAAACTGTAGGTCCGCCCCAACTCTCAGCTCTTTTAAATCAAGGCTGAAGACCTTTCTTTTTGATGATGCTTTTTGTTAATTCTTTTACCGAACAGTGAATTTTATTCTTGAATTTTATTTAGTATACAAATTTTAATATGGAATTGTAAATTTTATTTTTGGATTTTTATTCTCATATTAACTGTTATACTGAACTATATTTTTATTTATGTATCTTATATGGTATTAAATTTGTATTCATTAATATTTTTATTCTTATTTTAATCCCTATTTTGCTCTTTGTTCTTTAATGATTGATGTTTAGCGTAAAGCACTTTGAGTTGCCTTGTGCTGAAATGTGCTATATAAATAAAATTGCCCTGCCTTGCCTTGCCTTGCCTTTAAAGGGTTAGGGGCGAGCCCAAGAGTTTTTGGGACTTGACCTATGGATTATTATGGATATTGACACCACATTCCCCCAATCCAAGGGTTTATTCACCCTAAAATCATTAGTTTACCTTCAAAGCACTAAACAACATAACATGTTAGCAACTAGCTAATGAAATAGTGTAACATTTAGTAGCTTAAAAGCCACACATTTTTTTCTCAAGAATTGGTGGAGACCAAAACAGAGCAAAAAGTAAATATTAGACATATTATCAGGTGGCCAGAAGCACAACTGCAAATTAAAGCTAATGTTGCTACGTAACTGTTGGTAATGCCCCTAAGTTGCCAAATTATTGCAGGTTTAATGCTGCCTCCAATGGGGTCATGTTTACCGTGTTCACGAGAAGAGTCCATATGAACTGTTGTAATATTCACAACCTTGAAAGTGTTTAAGGTTAAAAAAAACATCTTACAATTTAATTTTTTTAATTTTTATTTATTTACAGGATGTCCACTGTAGTGGACAACAGGATCATTTGATTACAAAAACAGACAAATTTGGTAGATGTGGAGTCATTATTTACATGAAGATAGTCCTGATGTCCACTATAATTGACATTCATAAAATGGCAAATTTTTCAAAAGATACATAATGTAGTTGCTATCAGAACTCAATATATGATTCCTAACACCTTAATGAACAAGAAAATATATGATTATCATAGTAACAAAACCATAGGCAAACAATATTTGACTCATCTCTTATCTTTCCATAAAATGTGCTTGTTCCTATGCTGTCCATTTTGGATTGAAAAATAGAGGCGGTTCCTGGCCTCCCAGCCAATCAAATAACATATCACTGAAAAGCCCAGGATGTCTTCTGTACAGTACAGCAGGAATTAAGAGACTTGCACAAAAGATTCCAAGGAGAGAAATGAAACTCAAATGTCCACTACAGTGGACATAAGTCAATGGGCTGCGTCTCAGAGTCTGATGAAAATGTTGATATCCCTAACGACCTCATCTTTTTCCTCTGTCATTATGCCTTTGCTTTTCCTGAATTACTTTACCCGCTTGCTAGATCGCTAAATTGTTAGCCTTGGTAGCTTCTAGACAGTAACATTAAAGGTGCTCTACGTGATGTGACGCGTTTTTTCTAGGCTACAACATTTTTCGTCACATACAGCAAACATCTCCTCACTATCCGCTATCTGCCGCTAGCCTGGGCTGTCTACAGAGACCACGTTTTTTTTACAGTGTGTTCAGGGGACAGGCAGCTAGCGGATAGTGAGGAGATGTTTGCTGTATGTGACAAAAAAATGTTTAGCCTTAGAGCACCTTTAACGTTGCCGTTGCAGCGGCGTTCTCACGACTTAACCACTTGAACGCTAAGCATATCATGTACACGACTTCCCATCGTAACCATGAGCTCATTTGAAAACAGCATAAGTAGCACATATAGCTACAAATCAAATAATAATGAGAGAATAATGCAATATTAAGACCTAAAAACGATTGCGATTTTTCCAATCACTTTTCAATGCTGCAAAATGTCTTTGTCAAAATGTAGTGATATCTTTTAACATATCCCTACATATTCTATGTTTATATATGTTTTACTGTGTTGTTACAGGAAGCTAAAAAAGAGTGAATATTAGATTTATATTCCCCAGTTGGGCTGAAACATGACACCAAATTAATGCTAATGTTGCTACGTGTCAGCTTGATGTTATAGTTGATATTTAATACATCAAATATATAAGGTGATATGTGTCTATCTTGTGCTTACAGCTTGTTGTGCTGCTCCTAATTGGCCAAAATGTTTTTAAGAAAGGTCAGTTCACTGGTAACTGGCAGACATTAGCGGCTAGCTTATGAGCTAGCATGTTTTTAAGTAGCAGCAGTAGCTTCACTGAGCTTATAAACAGGAAAATGTAGTTCCAAATGAAAGAAAGGTTCTAATACTGTAAAAATAACATGACCATTTCACGAACTGCTGTGAGACCGTGTTGTACAATACTGCATTAGAAACACTGAGACGTACTAAAACACTTTACACAGTGTTGCAACAGCCGTCTTTAATTCCATAACTGATAACACAGAGGTGGTCTATCAAACAACGTCAATCTTTCACCATAACCATACTGTAATATCAGTGCAGTGATATAGGTCAGTTTGTGTTTACTAGATTAACTGTTTTTATAGAAGGGACAGATGATGTGAACACACTCTGCTGTTCAGTGTGTCCATTAAGCAGCAAGTTGTACTGGGTGGCTCGCTCCCAGAGGACGTCTCGCTGATGATGACATACAGTTGCTGAGAGGGTTGCGTCATGCCTGGATTAGTGTGTGTGTGTGTGTGTGTGTGTGTGTGTGTGTTCCTACCAAACTCATGTCAGTCAGGGATGTCTTTTAAATTAAAAAAAAAAACATTTTAAACCTAGCCTACTTTTACAATAATGTCCATCTAATCTTTGTCTTTTTCTAATTGCCTTACTGTTTTATTTTTGTTTTCAATATGTAATGTGTACTTTTACTCTCTGTCCCACATTTACTATCTTAACAAGGACAGATTTGCATCTAGTAGCAAGCTACATACACTAGCACATTAGTTTAGGGTTATGACTTGTGTTTAGGTTCAAGATTAGCATCAGGTAGCCTACAGATAAGGGTGCCCGTGATGAATGTCATCATTGTGGATACTCACGAGTTTGGTATGGCAGTGTGTGTGGATGTTCCTGTTTTCTTGTCTGAACGATACCATTGTTAGAACCACTTCCTGTGCAGCAGCTTGCACCTGGACTCTCATACTGACTAAAAGGAGGGGAATTTGAATACACACACACTCTCACACACTCTCCCACAGTCTCGAACATGTTGGCTAAACATGAGTGGCAGCAATGATGTCATCAAACTGGGACATTTCTTTTTGTTCTCTTTTTTTGCCAGACAGGGCAGACAGTTGAGAACACTGCACCACTCAGGCTGATCAGAGGCGAGGATAGGGAGGAGGAGAAATGTGTTTAGTGTTAGAGGACAAGTAAGTGAGAGAGGAGAGAAACATAGAGAGGAGGGAAGAGGAGGTAAAAAGAGGAGAAGAGGGAGAAAAGAGGGCGAGGGAGGGTGTCAGGCACGCTGCCAGCATGCAGGTCTAATATGAAAAACGATTTCTGCAGCCGCAGTGATAGGCAAGGGAGGATGGATCCGGTTCTGCATCAGAGACACTATGTTACATTCCCTGCGGACGCCTATCTGCACACGAGTTATGTTCACACACATATCGCTGCTGTAAATCATCTGTTGCAACAAGAGGGTTATGTAATGGAGTTTCCCTTAAAATCTCTGTGCAGCGCCATTCAGCTGTAAAAATTCAGAGATTAAAACTGCACGGCAGCTCATTGTTGTGCCTTGAAACGCATCACAACAAATATAAATCACGGTGACAAATCGCAAGACTTTCCTGGTGTGTTACCACAGCGTGCCTCCCCGCAGGGTGCAGACTCATTTGTCTCAGGTGGATTGACTTGTCAACACATCTGCACTCACTTCTGCTCACATGATCACCTGTTAAGACACTGCAAACATAGAGCATTTTGTGTGAATTACTGACATGGTAATTCTGAGATGTAAACCACATCTACTGTATATAGGAGACTATTGCTGAGATGACTCTTCCACTTGGGTACAAAGTGCTTTGTGACATAAAACAGCAAGTCTGTTCCTCCGGTGTAAAGTGTTCAGTGTTAAGGGATAAGGCTGGCACCATACGATATCTTTAGCCATGCTAGCAGCGATTGCTCTAGGGATGGCAGTTGGTTGGTCTCATTGAAATATCTCAACATCTAGCATATAGATAGAGACAGAGCGCATTTAAGTCCCCCCACACTGGGTGCAAAACAATTCATTGCTCTCCATTGACTTTTTATTGCTACGTTTTTATAAGCTGCCGAACAGAACATTTTTGCTTTTAAGAAGAAACAAGTGGATACAGGCAATAATATGTATAATATTATTATGTTTTCAAGCTTGCTTACATTAGCTAACTAAAAGTTTTTTTGTCCTGTCTGGTAGGTTAAAACAAGAACCTACGTCTTTGTGAGTCATTTTTAAAGGCATGACATGGACACAAATGGGCTGGAGGCTGGGTGCCACAGACAGGGTACGGAAGTTGGAAAGTATTGCAAAATGGACTAAAACATTGTTGGTTTTGACCTTTTAACAACTTTGGCAGACATACTGTATGATGTTGCTAACTCAGACTGCTAAAGCCTCATAATAGCTTTGGCATGTGAGTTTTGTCTCAAGAATGATTTTAAAATGTTTAACTTATCCTTTAAGATTGAGAAAAATGTGTTAACATAATGCACACAACCAATAGAATATTTCCATGTATTGGAATGGTGCAGCCATAAAACGTCTTGGGGTTAAATAAGTGTTAACATCAAATATCTTCCATAATGAAAGCTATTTAAGGGAGGAAATGGGAAATGTCTGCACATACTCATTCTACAGCTGCTAATTTACACATAGTCATTCATATATTTATATGTCTAGTTGTTGGAGTTGTTGGCTGAATGTTTGCATACACCCCTTAGACTGTCTACTTCTTTGTGTCCTATTTTCCTTTGATGTATACTGTCGGCGCTTGCTTGCTGCAATGGCCTGATTCCCCGCAGGGATCATTAATGTTTCATCTAATCTAATCGAACCCCTGCTGTCACCACAGAGCCGCCTCACAGTCAAGACACCAGCGCAGGATTGTAACAGAAAATCATGTTTGAAGTAAAGCAGACAGCGATAGGCTGGACCACAAAAATGTAACTGAATGTAAGGGAGGAGCATGGAAATATATAATATATGTGTGTGTCAATTTACCAAGCAGATGAGAAGCTGATGATTCACTTCAAGGCTATTCAGTACATGTACAATGAGTTCTGTGGCACAAACAGCCACATTCACTGTTCCTGTGTGAACATCTGCGTGTCTGTGATGTCCCGCAGTGTAACAACCTGCTAATTCACCTGTAAACATGTTTCATGGCTCGCTTCTCCTCAGCGTCTTATGAAAATCTCTTTTCTCCACATTCCGAGCTCTCTGTGAGGGAGTGAAAGCATTAGAGTCAGACAGAAAGTGAGAATGAGAGAGATCACGTGCGTGGAGGGGTGTCTGCAAAGGAGTAGGAGGTTGGGGGTGATGTTGAGAAGAAAGACAGAGAGAAGTGAAAAAGAAAGAAAGAAACAGATCGGAACACTTTGATGCATGATGTTTTTATAAGGCCAGTCGGACCAGTGCCACACACACACACACACACTCACAAACACACACCTATGAGACTCAGTGATGTTATATTGGCATGCGCATGTTGTCCACACACAAACACACACACCATGTTTCTTATATGACTTTCTTCCCAACAGCACCACATGCTATGAGAACAGAAACAACATGCCACTGTCTCTGTAACTTCCCCCAGTGGTCAGTGGTCTCTTTATGGTCACACACTCACACACACACACACACACACACACACACACACACACACACACACACACGAGTATGTGTGCCTGCTAAGTCCGCTACTAATGCATCCAGCCAGGCAGCACTGATACAACAGTGAGAGCAGAGATAAAGCCGGCTTTGTGTCTAACTCAGGATCTCGGCCACAGAGTGGCTGAAATGGCACACAGCCATTGTCACAGGTTCACTGCGGTCATGGACACACACACACACACACACACACACACACACACAGACAGACAGACATAAAGAGAGAGAGAGAAAGAGTGTGCGACACCGGCACTGGCTGAAACCACAGATCTAAAAGGTGCAATTGCAACACTGTTTAACATCAGTCAATTATTGCCATATTATTTGAGATATACAGTAGATATAATTACTGTAAACAAACAAGACCATTCATACCAGCTGACTGGCAGGCTCTAATGGCTTCTTTTACATGATGTGCCACTGGAGCAGATTTCACAGTAAATGTGAAGGACTGTATTAGCCCTATTACACATGCACTGCAACCCTGGAATTATCTAGATACCACCCCAATGTCTGAATCAGTCTGTGCGGTCGAGTCGGTTTCGACATCAAACAGTCTTAACTCTGCCAGCTCCCTAGTACAAAGTCCAGGTAATCTCAGATTAAGCCCAAAGCGTGAGAAGTCACAGCAAGCAAGTCGGCGTGTTGATGATGTTCCATGCTGCTCGTGCAAAACCGGAAGAATCCGAGGGTGAAGAAGGAGGCCGATTTACATGAAAACAGCAACGAAAATGTCTAACTGGAGAGACGACAAGACAGGGGAACTTCTGTTGGTTAGGGCCGACGACGAAATCGTCAGACAAATACAAGGAATGGCAAGAGACTCGGTTGTGTTTATTATGATCGGCTCTGTGACGCAGTGTAATCTGTGTCATTACCTGTCTTCTGCACGCTCTACCCAGCGCCACCCCTCGTTTAACCAGAGTATTTTGGGATGTCGGGACCTAATTCCTCAGACATATAGTCCAGAGTTCATATGTGAAAACGGCATTTGATAAAACAAAATACGAAGACTGCTGTCCTTCCAGCCAGAATGATACTTAAAGCTGCATTAAGCGATTAACCGATGTTGGGTGATGTCACTTCTTGTTGACATTCGAAGTATTGTCAAACAAAACGGAGGCTAGCTCGCCCCTTCCTCCTCATCCCGTCCCCTCCCTTCCGCACCCTAACCTCCCCAACCACCCACCCCCAAATCCTTCTTGTCGTTTATTGGCTGGAACACTGTTTATGTTTGGTGGTGCAGGTTGGCGCAGTTTGTTTTTGTTGCCGTTTGTCGAGTCTGGGCTGTCTACAGAGACCGTGTTTTTTTTACAGTGTGTTCAGGGGACAGGCAGCTCGCGGATAATGAGGAGATGTTTGCTGTATGTGACACAAATTTTTGTAGCCTAAAAAACGCTTGACATCGCTTAGAGCACCGTTAAGAAACTGCTCATTTTCCGAGTCATTTCTGCCAGCTCTGACCGGACATGATGCATCGTTCTCTTGATAAATCTTGGCGCTTTTTGATTTGTTCTTGTCTTCCAAATCGTCTCCAACACACCCTTTAACTAATACGTAAAAGACTGTGTTCTTTTCTATCTCTGTAATCTTAGTACTCTTATGTTTTTAGTCACTTTTTAGAAGACAAAATCACCTTTGAAACATGATGGTTTTTTTTTGCTTTTTCCAACGTTTGAAATTGTTACATTTTTCTTATACACATTTTCAGCGCTTATTTCCACGTCCCATATTTTCTGATTTAAAACAAAAATTGAAAATGGGTCAATTTGACCCAAAGTCAACACAAGGGTTAACTTTTTACTGCACACTATGTCGTCATTATGTATTGCTATTGTTTCCTTCCTCCCTAACTTTTTCTCAGTCTGACTCATATTCTCGCTCTCCTCATCTAATGTTTGCCAAAAGCTTTGTATGTGCAGTATGTATGTGTATGTGTGTGTGTGTGTGTGTGTGTGTGTGTGTGTGTGTGTGTGTGTGTGTGTGTGTGTGTGTGTTCCTGCTGCTAGTCCAGTGCAGAGCCAGAGCCTCCACCTGTAGAGAGAACAGGGTGGAAGTGAGGAGGGGCCAGGTTACAAACGCACCCAATGTCACTCTGTCCGTTCTGCTCCCCTGCCCACCTCCACACAGTGTGCAGTGTCCTCTACCTTCCCCCTGCCCTCTATTTAGACTTGCAGCCTCTGATGGCTTCTACAGAAGATTTTACATGGTGTTTACTGGCCCTTTTTAAGCTAACTTCTGCTCCCTATAGCCCCAGTTAAACCTTTTATTTTATCTTTCATTTGTCTGTCTAAAAAGATGAAACATGATACTGGTCTTTTCGGTCCATATCTAATTCTCTACTTGATAGCCAAATGTGAGCATCTCACAATGTTTAAACCCACATTGTGTACTTTTTTGAGTAGATTCCTAGCAAAAAAACCTTTTTTCTTTCACAAATATGTACTCATTCATGTGCAATTACTTCCACCAACTAATCAAAGTATTCTCGTAAGCGTAGAATTTGACATTCAGAATCGTTCAGAATACATTCTATGAATGCAACGCTCGAATGACGGCAGCCATGTAGCGCCTCCATCTTTAAAATACATTAGCCAAAGAGGCCTTCTTACACCTATTGGCACCGTGACGAATGCCAGGGGGAGCTTACTCACCTGGGAAGCGAAAAAGAGAATTAAAACGACAACGCGACAGGCAAAGCAACAAGAACAAAGTTAATATTGGAGTGGTTAGAACAGCTGTGTTTAAAAATGTGTTTAATCATTGAAAATGATTACAAGTATTTCTCCAAGTTGAAATTCTACCTGCTGTTGATTAAAGTTTAAGCTCAAATACTTCCTTTTACAGATAATAATAGCGGTGTATCCATATGTAAAAGAATGTGAAAGGGGATTGTAATTTTTAAAAGTTAAAGGTGCCTTGTGGACAAAAAAACAAAACAAGGTCTCTTTAAGTTCAGTGTTTCTGCATCCTTTAAAATATATGAATATCATCTATGTTTGATGGTAAATTCTAGATCGTACCCACCAAACAAGTCAGCAAACAAAGCTGGCATACTAAGCACGTGGCAACACTTAAGTAAGCAGCTAGCTAACATTAGCATTGAAGGGTTAAGGTTAGGGCTAGGATTAAAATGTTAAAAGACTGGGTAATGGTTACATCTCGTTACTTATTAGGCTAAACTTATACATTTGAATAACCGTCTGTGTGTCGACGTCTGCGCAGTAGCCTATGCCACTTGTCGTTCGGTGGTTACAATCTAACATCTCCCATGTTTGCTTGCTAGCAGTCTTCTTCTTCACTGCTTTTGTTGGCACATTGCTACGTTTGTTGGCGCATTACTACCACCAACAGTTGATCAGCAGAATAGCGTGAATTGCGTCGCCCGCGTGCGTCCTCGACGCCATGCACGTATAATAAAACCTGGATACAGTGTTCGAAGCGGAGCCCCATTCATTCCTATGAGAGTTCTGCATATAAAATTACACACAGGGTACCTTTAAAATAAATAAAAAGATATTCTACATTTTCTGTTTTGTAAAGTAATACAATTTGTCCTTTAGAGCACTGATTTGATGAGATCTAGTCTGGTATCTTTCAATGACATTAGTTGTAGAGCCCAAAATAGGCAGGAAATCTTTTCAAGTGTAGTCTCCTTTGTTTACATAAAATACATCTTTAATTAAAGTCAAACCATTTTACCAGTGGTAATCCCCAACTGCCCTACAGCAGATAGCTAATATAACAATGTTTACACATGAAGTGAGACAGGTGTACTGATGGTGGGCCATCTGTGAGACTGTGTTGGGTCCACAGCATCCAGTGACCCAGAAAACAATGTCATGCTTTGGTGTGAAGAACAGATCAACTGAATGGAGCGGCATCACTCTACAACAGTTTTCTAACAATGTGACACGTGCTAACAATAAATGCTGCATTTTCTCATCCTCTTTCATTAAAAGGAGCTTGAATTAGAACGCCTGTAGGTAGATAGATAAATGTTTAATGTGGCGTCTGGTAGCTCTTCCCAACAAAGTGCTGACGTCAGAATATGATTTATGTTTTTGTTCAGCAATTTGTAAGGAGTAAATAGAAGAATAACTAGGTACATAGAATTAGCAATTATGCAATAACCACAATTACAATACAAAGAAGTGTTTTTTGGAAAAGTATGAGCCAAAGATGCCACCAAAATAAAAACGTGAAATCACTCAGATTGTCAGTTTACAGCACTAATGATGAATAAGAGATAGGGAAAACATGTGACAATCAAGCAGTGGTGGCCTGGAGAACCCACTTACTGCCATCATACCATTACTGTGCCATGCTGTGCTGCTCTTGAACAAACCCTGATTGCTATTCCTGTTCCCACATACTCCGATGCACCGCAGTACCCAATGCCAAGTTGTCGCCATTCAACCGACCTCGCTGCCACACTTGCAGCAGCTCAAAGATTGGCACACACATAATCAGCAAAGGGAATCTGCTTTATTTCCTGTAGAGGAGGAAGGAAGCAGCCAGGAGGTGAGCCGAGGACGTTGAGAACTCTGTGACCCCGCCGTTGCCACCACCATTTCACCACTGGCATGTGTGGTGTGCGTGTGTGTGTGTTTACGTCTGCCGGTTTCGTGTGTTTTTGTGTTTACATCTGAAGCGATGTGAATTCAGGGAGGCGAAGATAGCAGTGGCCGCAGAGCTAAACTCCCTCCTTCAAAAGCTTTTCCCTCTTCTCCATTTTTGGCTTTCATCTCCGCCACCACTCGCTCCAAAACCTCAGCCAGACTTTTCAGTTCTCAGATAGACAGAGTGAGAGAGAGACACAAAAAAAGACAGAGAGGTTTGTAGAACATGACTTTGTACTCTGGCTGGGTGACTGTTTCAAATCCGCCTGGTTGAGGGGTAGCCAAGCGCCAGATTATGATGCATCCATCTTGCCACTCATTATTTAACACACTGCTCTGGTGTCTAGTACACACACAGTGCCTCACTATCTTTGTGGGGACCCGTCATTGACAATGCATTCCCTAGCCCCTTAGCCCAACCTTAGCCATCACAACTAAATGCCTAACCTTAACCCTTACCATAACCTAATTCTAACCCTAAAACCAAGTCTTAACTCTCAAACAGCCCTTTAAAGTTGTGGGGTCCAGCATTTTGGTCCCACAAAGCAGTCCGGACCCCACAAGTATACTGGATTCCCGTATGGACCCCATGAATGTAGTTAAACAAAAACACACACAGACACACAGACACACAGACACACACACACACACACACACACACACACACTCCCAAACTGCAGTAAACCATGCCGATTAGGTTGACATACAATATTTATTTAGGTTCACAAAAATGATAAGTTAATTATCAGGTAGTCCACAAATATTGTGGGAATGGTCTCATACAAGTGGGGAAACATACATGAGAAACCATTTAGGAGCAGGCCCACCCAGAAACGCTCTGATTTAACCAAATAAAGTATGAAGCATGGAAAAGGATGAACTCAAACATTAGTTTAGTCTAAATAATAAAAAAAAGGAAGTTGCTTATTTATTCATCATTATATTCATAATTTCCCATTTCTTTTTTCTCTCTAAAAAAAAAACCCTCAGTTATTCAAAATATCTCTTCTCTCTCTTCTTATATTGAATGAAAAAAATAATCCAAACAGGAGAAACCTAAAAAAGGGGTAGACCCTGTATTTAAAATATTGCCGTCAGGGCCATCCCTGAATAGTCCCTCAGTATCAATGGACCAGGGACCGGTCAAAAATAAGAGACCTAAATGTTGTAAAAACATCCTCTGTAGTACAGTATCTGAGGGTATATATATCATATATATACACATACTGTATATCCGAAAGTAGTCTGTAGTGTCCCCAAATAGTCTGTGGTGGGCTTCCCGAAGCTGCCCCACACCCATTTTCTTCTCATTGTTTCTCATATCTAACAAGACACTTTGTCCAATTTTGCTTTTACATTGAGACACTGCTGATTTGAGTCTTTGTAGAGAAACACTCATCTATTGCATCTCTATTGGGGATGAGACCCACCACCCCACCCTCATCTTTTACTCCATCCCCTCCCATTAAACATGTCTCGACCTCATGTGCGTTTGCTACAGAAGATGTTGCACGTTATGAACACGTTCATGCAAAGTGGCAATTCTGTTTACAAAGATGTATAGTAGTCGAGTTTTTGTCTTTTATATCTGTAGCCATTTTAACTGCGTTTGATTTGCTTTAAAAAAAAAAGAAAAAGAAAAAAAGATAAACCTGAAGTCCCACCCATTTTCAAAGCCCCCTCCCCTTAACCTTTCAACAAAAACAGAACAATTAGCATAATAAACAATATTATATTAATGATTTCTCATTTTACTTGTAATAACCCAAATCTCCAGAGAAAAAAAAAGGATACAGTGGACAGATGTTTGTCTGAGTCCAGGTTTAAAACTGTGTCAAGAAAAGCCATCGCAGCAAGGATCAGTTAGCATAAACCAGAGTGGCTGCTGCCTTTAAGAAAAAGCCTTTAGAAACATGTCCTGCGGCGGTTGGTTTAAGAAGAATCCCTGATTAGCTGAAAGAAGTCAGGTGACCACCAGGTGAGGTAAGAAAAGTCCCACCTTTAACGATGGGGATGACAGTATGGAGGGGTTTCCTCTAAACGCTAATGTGTGTGTGTGTGTGCATTTGTTTGTGTGTGTGTGTGAATATATATTTATGTGTCTGTATACATTTTGGATTACACACTGACCAACCGCTCACATGCGTACACACTCACACACAAGTGCGTGTTGATTTTGGAGTCCGTCTCAAACACTGCGTTGAAAGTTCCTCCCTCCTCATGCAGCAAAACAGAGAATGCCAGTGGCAAAAAAAACACTGGCTGAAAGAAAAAAAAAAAAAAAAAAAAAAAAAAATTAAGTTTGCTGCCTTGAACATCACATTCAATCCTTGGGCGTGACAATTAAAAAAAAAAAAAATTATAATAACAAAAAAGTTTTTTTTTTTTTTAGTTCTAGAATATTTTTCTGTTCTAAGCATTTACTTAGGAAAAACTAACAAAGATTTCAGTTGCTCTCTTATTACTATGTGTGTGCGCAGCTTTTTTTTCTTCTTCTATTTTTGTATTGACATTTGCATTGGTTTTCTCCTCTTCTTAAAATTGTCCACGTTGAGTTTTTCTTGGTTTCTTTCCATATCCATCCGTATTTTGGGAAAAAAAAGACCAAAACCCATTTCTACCCATTATCGTCTCCCACCCTTCCCGCATTTATCCCCCCCGTTTCCCACCCTCCCTGGGGTGGAAACGAGGGCTTTTCAGTCCCGTGCTGCCCTTCATCTCTCGGCCTCCATCACTACGCTAGCCTTCTGCTCAGCACCTGCGTGGGGGTTCACGCCCGTGGGCCAGGCGGGGCAGGGCTGCGTCGGGGGCTGCCCCTGAGTCCAGAGTCCATGTGGAGGTTGCGGCACATTAGGTACGTTTGGTGAGACCCCCCAGCCGCCGACCTGGGGGGGGGATGTGGCCATGGAAGCGGCCATGGGACTGCCGCCGCTGCCGCTGTTGAAGCTCTCGGACGCCTTCAGCCTGGAGAACATGGTCAACGCGTCGGGGAAGTTGGGGGGCGTCGCTGGCGTGTTGGCTGGGGTGCACATCTAAGAATGGGGAGGGAAAGAGAAGAATTAATGCATGTTTCGTTTTTGTAGAGTGAGTTAAAGTGTACATGTTGCAGCACCACATTATTCGTGGAGAAATAGGTATCTTTCGGTCTTCTATAATGGATTTCTTCCAATAGGACTGTTGACTTTTACTGTAAAACTGTGAGGTTACTCAATTCAACAATTCAGTACACAGAAAATCAAACTGCCAGTTTGGGATTGTGTTTCACAGGCTCTTAGTGAGCAAATGTTTATATGCTAAAGTAGGCCAAAGTTCAGCCATAGCTACATTGTTAGCTTCTAGCAAAAAGTCAGGCACTGCTAGGCACTGTTAGGCAAGGACACTAGTGGTGCGTCTCAGCATAGCCTTCTAGCGGTAGGGGGGTTTAAACACAACATAAATGTGAACCACTGTCTTACATTAATATTTTTGAACGTTATTGCCTTTTTGAAAATTGATACAGTATTGCAAAATAAAATATCGCGATTTTTTCTCACTAAACTACTATTACTTCAGCAATTTGCATCATGGGGTACTGAACAAAAGGCAGTATCAGGCAGTAAAGGAAGTAAACTGTTTTAGTATAACTGAAGGGGAATTTAGGGGAATCCCATGCACACTTTGCTTCCCCAGAGGGTCCTGATGATGACATTAAAGTCCTTTGTTTAGATCCACTTCCTGTTCCAACTATAATATGGCGTCCAATCTGATTTAGCAGCCTAGATACACTTGGACACACACACTGGGAGTAACAGCTAATGTTACTTTCTGGACACATACACAAAAAGCAAAAACACACCAAGTCTCCTTGGCCTTAATATATCCCCTGTGCTCTAACCTGCTCCGACCCTCCTTTGTGCCAGCGTTGTTATTGTCCTGCTGCCTGCCAGGAGTTCCTTTAGTGGCGCACCCCGAGGACACACAATACACCCCTGTGCCAAAAACAACACTCAACCTACTAGCCTGCAGCTGACAGGCCATGTGAACAACATGTTTGGCTGCTCAGAAATAGTAAGCCTTCATCCCTCATCCTCACTAACGCAGCTTCTCACACACTGCTCCGTGGCCTGCTTCCTCCTCTATGCCCCCTTCCATTTGTGACCAGGAAAACAACAACCTACTGTATTCCGTAGGGAAGCAGATTTTTAACTAGGAGGCTTGTCATTTAAACATTGCTGGGCTGAGAGGGTAACAGGGCAGGCACCTACATGCCAATAATAACCCTAAATCACCAGAGCATGGCAATGGAAGAAAACTGTTTTGCAACTCCCAGGATTATATAAGATGAAATTTACTTAGGATTTGAGTACTCTATTGAAATCAAATCCACCTCATTAACCATCTATTATGCCGTTTTTGTGCTCAAACCTACAAGATGTAGCTTTATTGAAGTGTGTGAATGTTAAATGCGAGCTTGTTCGTTCAAGGGGGGGGCATATTCTGGAATTGGGAGTCATAGGCTCCATGAATCAACTATGGGGAACAGCAGCTGCAGTCACACATGAGTACCGGACAAAAAAATGTTAACATGCCGAACAGGGGAAAAAGCTGGGAAAAAAAAAAACATTTCCCTTACCGAAAACCAGACCTCAGACTGACCCTGGGTATCTATTCTACCGTTGGCTCCATCACCCAGGATGCTCAGATTTTGACACGCAGCCTTAGCGCACAAGCAGCCTTCAGAAAAACAACAGTGTGACGGGAGCACCATTCCTCCCTTGGGTGGGTGGGGGGTGTAATCGGACTCTTTCGCCCCCTAAAAATGCTGCGGCTTGCAGGGTAGTCCTGCGAATGTACAGTGTGGGGCCAGTACTGGCCTGGGCCCGGCCGAGTTAAGAGGTTCTCAGAGTGGCACGCTGCTATGAAAGGTGAGTGTGTCCACTGTGCACTCTGACAGGAAACGCTGGCTCATGTCTCTGAGGCGGTTTCCTGCATTAAAGAGACACCCTGGAATGCTGAAGTGACCTTTATGATCCTTCCTGTTCTTGGCGAGCAGCGGTGGAAGCTGCTGGTTGGGTTTTTTTTTAACCGCGTGATCGTTTAAGGGTCTGTGTGACTGGTACTCAGGTAGAAAACAATAGATGAGGCCTTCTTGCTTACTGGCCAGGAATGGAAACCGCTGACACATGACCTTTCAGGTTGTCCACTGAGATCTCTGTATCCGACTTAACTCATCTCAGCAGACTAAAACCGGAGAGATGGGTGAGGGAAGCTGAACACAAAACGGACTTCAAACACCATGTTTGCGTCTCAAAATTGCCCACCTCGCACTCCTCCACTCATTACACAACACCCCTCCGAGTGTCAGTATGTTGAGTGTGTGCGTCTTTGCAGGGGACCTTGGACAGAGGTGCGCGGACGGTATCAACCAACAGGGAAGAGGATCTGGTCCAAAGACAGAGTTTGGAGCCGACTGCTTATCAGACACTTTCTCACTAACAAAAGCGCCAACGGACCGCAGACCTGTCGGCATGCACTGTATTTATTGATGATCCAAAAACAAAGAAACACCATATTCTCCACTCCCAAACAAATACGACACCAACATGGTATGTGCATTATTACATCTGTCGTTATCATAAATCACAAGTGTCACGCTTCAAGCGTTCCGCAATCGACCCGCGTATCGTCAAAGCAGAGAAAACGGCAAAAGCGGTGAAAGCTCCACGTGGTTTCCTACACAGAGGTTAACCCTGTTGCTCTGGTGCAGCATACTGAGGAAGCAGGTTACTGTGCGTTTTCCCTTTGTGTGTATTAAGCAGCCTAGTAGCAGATTAACTCTCGCTGCACTGAGGCAATGACAGAACAAGGCAAGGTGGAGACCTAGGCTGGTGGCTGGACCGTGTATGGTGAATGTGCTAAATTGGGGCCAAGCTGTTACAAAAATAGTCAGTCTATATGATGTGAATTCCTAGATATTAAATGGTCATCTACTGTACATAGTAGTCCCAGTAATATGTATTCTTAAAGTGTAATAAGTAGCATATCATATGACACAGTTAAGCTATGTTTGAGTCAAATAAGAAACAACAGCTTTAATTTAATAAATGCAACATTGTAATCGTTTTTTTTTTACAATTTGTTGTTCTGGATTACTCCTCTAAAATATGATTGTCCTATTTCAATCACTGTGTCTAATTAGATCAGTAATATGTGTAATTATTCTAAAACATAATAATGTGGATATTTCGACCAGCGGTTATGGCATGAACGCCAGCTAGGCAGAATCAAGTTCCGTCTGTCATGACAGTTAGTAGTACTATACTGAAGCCTACGTAAGTGTGCCAAGTGTTTATACTTGTGCGCTGGTGTGTGCGTTGAGCCGGCATGTGTGTGTGTGTGTGTGTGTGTGGGTGTGTGGAGTGGGTGATAGAGCGAGGGAGAAGTGAGAGAGTGACGGCGATTAGCTTTGGAGTGAGTACCGACTCTAGAGTCATAGTGAGAGAAACAAAATGTCTCCCCTGTGCTTTCTGATCACGGTGGGAAATCTGGAGCAGGAAAAGTGAACCCTCTCCTTGATTTTATGTTGTTTATGGAGAAGGAGAACCAGGAAACGAGTCGGGTGAAATGCAACGCTACCAAGCCACGGCCGTGCGTCGCTGCGACGTGTAGTTACATTTTCCGAGAGGTGCACGTCAGGCTACGGCGTAGGGTCCGGCGTAGACGCAGAGGGGTCTGTGGGGGTACGCACAACCATAAAAAGGCCTTCACGGTCAGTGTGTGAGAGTTGGCAGCCCTGGTGACAAATGCGTTGCTCAGCAGCAACAACAACACGTATATGAATTAGGGAAGTTGTTCAGATGATTGATAGCGGAGGCAAAGACTTTACCAGCGCCTATTAATCTACGACCAATGGGAAAACTCCAACACTTGACCGACTAATGGCGTAACTATTATCACTCAGCAACTTCATCACTCAGTAAGTCAGTGAGTGACAGACTTTGGTGTTTATGGGACTGGCCCCGCCTTGCTTGTGTCCAGCCAAAAATACTGCAAGAGCTGCTGAGACCGGTGTGTGTAAACTTAGGCTCAAATCCAATTGGCTGGTGGACAACTGACGGGCACTCGGGCTGCAACGAGTGGGTTAATATTTCATTTTGAGAAGAATTACTACCTGAACAAACACAAACACACACACACACACACACACATTGACGTTAAGAGTGTCTAAAGAGGGTTTGCAGTTATGTCACACACATACCAGCACTATGGGATGTAAACCATGTGAGGTTCACCGGGAGCTGTGTGGGATATGTGTAGTTATGGTATGGGTAACTTCATATGGAAGAAAGACGTGTGTACATCATTTTACAACTGTGGGTTTAAATTTGTGTTAGCGGTGGGCTTATGATATATAGACTAAATCAAAACTGTACATTTAGGGTGTTAACATATGTTGTTTAGGTTGTATACAATTTGTTTAAAGAAGCAAGGATGTTTATTTGCCAGGTTAAAATTTTGTATGTTGTTATTTAGGCTATGTTTAGACAGAAACGAGCTGAAGAGAAAACGCAAAAGTGGCGTTGCATTTTCACTTTTTATTACGCGTTTAGACAAGCGTTTTGGGGGGGGGGGAAATCTGCGTAAAAGTGTGTGAAATTCAATGTAGTATGCACACCAGGCGGTTAGGTGGTAGTGTGAAGCACCGCGGCTGTTAACATTTAAAACATTTAAATCAGCCAGTTACTTGGAGAAAGACTGGAGATGACAAAGATAAACTTAGTTGCATTTCTGATCTTTCTTTGGCTATTATTTGGATGTTTTTCTCATCAATATGCCATTTAAAAGTACATATAATACTGTAACTGATAATTGAGGTGCATGTTATATATTATTTTGAGGTTTGAGCAGTGTCTCGTAAACTCATGAGGGAGGGCCAAATGTTTGGCTTTACACGGAAATAAAACAACAAAACTGTGCAAGCAACCATTACTGACTCCATCGTGGACAATCAGCAGTGAATTATCTGTGTGCAAATACTTTATTGGCTGAATATACAGCAACTGGGCAAGAAAGGAAAAAAAGCAGTATATGTAACTAACTAGTGTTTATTCTGAGGGTGTGTGTGTGTGTTCCTACAAAACTCATGGCAGTCAGGGATGTCTTAAATAAAAAGAATAATCATTTTAAACAAACTTTTACAATAATGTCCATCTAATCTTTGCCTTTATACTAATTGTCTTACGGTTTTATTTTTGTTTACAATATGTACTTTTACTCTCTGTCTCACATGTACTATCTAAACAAGGACAGATTTGCATCTAGTAATAGGCTACATGTGTTTAAGTGCATGCAGCAGCACATACAACAGACAGCGTGTTACAGCAAAGAGGTCGCACCAATGTATTCAAGATGCACAGATGGAGAGACGAGGCGAATAATGTGTTCAAAACAGAGGCAACAGAGAGGGGTTGCCACGGCGACTGTTGTTATGAGGAAGCAGTGCAGATCTCCCGTTGACGGGATGGGGCTGAGGCAGGACTGGCTCTGTGGTCACAGTGGCCCCGGCCCTGTCCACCCTCTCTTCAAGTCTGTTTGCTGAGCCCAGCATGAAGAAGGCAAGGCGGACAGGCAGCGACCACTCTAAATATGCCTGGCCCGGGCCTGTGGTGAAGCTCCACAAACCTTAAACACTCCTCCGTTTGTGTACATACTGTATGTGTGTGTGTGTGTGTGTCCACAAACAGATGAGCTGGAGTTATTTCCAGTCTAAGCGACCACATTCTTCAGAACTATCAAGTGTGTGTGCCAGGCTTAAAAAGAGAAGTTTTCCATCCTCCTGCATACTTGTGCAGAGAGTCCAGTTACGTCTCGTGCCCCAAATTGACCTCCGTGTAACGTTTACCTCAGTGCTCCTACACCCACGCCACTCACTCTTATTCCTCTCACTTCTATCTCTATCTGGATGTTTTTCGTACAGCTGTCAGGAATTCTAAGACAAATTTTGCAATAAATTGAATGTGATCTGCTGGTTTCCATTAACATGGTTGAAGCAAATCAACAGACTTCCTTATTGACCAAGAATGTCAAATTCAAGTAATACTGAGCAAGTTATTGGTGGTAAGTTCCAGCTAATATTGGACATTTTTATATCATTGTCATTGTTTTTAAATTATTAATATTTCACAATGTCAAAAGCCAAATCTGGTCAAACCTAGTGCTTTCGCAGTTACCACACTACAACGTTTTTTTTCTTCTTCTTGCAGTCATGTTACTGTCAATAAACAGTGTTCAGTAGCCTGTCGGTTTTTCAATAACCAATGCATGTGAGAGGAGTGGAGGGTCCAGAGGCAGGCGCCTTCATCTCCATGTAGCCTTCAACGTGAGCCTGGGTCGGGCTCGGGCACGCTTCAAACTTACGGTGGGAGTTTGAAGCGTGAGCATGCAAAACAATACTTATGACCGAAACCAAACTCATTTTTCCTCCATCATTCTCTCTGCTAAGAACATTAGAATCAACCTATAAGATGGGTTTTTTTTTTCATTTTCTTTCTCTCACTTCCCACTCCCGGTCCTTCCTCTCCCTCCTCCTCCAGTCTGTGGCTTCACACGCTGTAAGTCAGCACTTTACAGCAAACTGTGCTGAGAGATCTGTGAGACACGAGAATCACGGCGAAGCATGCAGCCCCGAGCTCGCTGGAAGTTTCTGGACAACCTGTCAGCAGATTATACTGCTGAAAGAATACTCTTCCCCATAAAATCGGACTACATTCAAAATGACACTTGTCTTACACCAAAAACAAATTAAGTTGTTGTCAAGCTCAAGATCAAGATTAACTTCATTGTCCAATAAGGTGGGACATTTGTCTTGGGCACGTAACCCCTGCTGCAGCCATTAATATAAAACAAACACAGTAGAGCTGGGCAATATATTGATATTATATCGATATTGTGATATGAGACTAGATATCGTCTTAGATTTTGGAAATTGTAATATACTAATATGGCATAAGTGTTGTCTTTTCCTGGTTTTAAAGGCTGCATTACAGTAAAGCGATGTCATTTTCTGAACTTACCAGACTGCTGTAACTGTTCTGTTATTTGCCTTTACCCACTTAGTCATTATATCCACATTACTGATGATTACTTATAAAAAATCTCATTGTGTAAATATTTTGTGAAAACGCTACAATATCGCTGCAGTATCAATATCGAGGTATTTGGTAAAATAATATCGTGATATTTGATTTTCTCCATATCACCCAGCCCTAAAACACAGACATGTACAACTAACAACATGTACAACAGATACTGTACAATACCATGCAATAGTATGGCCCTATTGGAGTGTAAAACACAACATGGTGTCACACAGTGCAGTTAAACATTACTCAAAAAATAAATAATAAAAACAAATAAGTATCGGTGCAGAGATGACAAGCACAACAATAACTCCCATCGTCAACCCAGGCCTGTTATGGCCTGTTTTATCTGCAGCTATTTAGGAGCTTAATAGACAAAGGAATAAATGAGTTTTGTAATGGGCTGCCGACTAAACCGATTCCGAAGCCAATTTATTCATGTGTACGTATCAATTTGTGGACTTGTTTTAAGCCAGTTCCCAAACCTTTTAAGAAAGTTATGAAATTTGATATCTGGAGTTCAGGTATGAAAATAACACATGCTGATGGTGACTGGTCAGTGTGACTGTCAGAAAATGGTTTTCTTCACCACAGCTGGTCTGTCAACATGCAAAATAAAACACGCTGTACAACTGCAAAAACAAGACGAGGGGTCTCCATTATAGCCAACACGGCATGCACACTTCAAAATCCTTATTTGGTCATCTGGTGAACCCCAGAGCAAGGTATGGTTTGAGGAACTCTGTATTTTGTTTGTTGCTTAATATAATTATGTTAATATTTTTTTCTATAATAAGAGACAACCTGGGGTCACAGCTCCACATTGTGTTGTAGATATATCAAAGCATTCCTCTTCTCATCGGACAGGCCACGTCATTACCCTCAACTCGGGGATCATTCTACTCAATGCTGATGGGTCCTCTCTGCTCGTCTTCCAGCAACGTTATTGGAACTGACCAATAGCACACTGTCCCACTGAAACTGTGACTAATAATGGGCAGCTCAGGGGTGTGAAGCTGTAAAATACTGAAAAAGAACATGGAGTTATGTCTAAATAAATTCAAGGTTGAGGAAAAGAAAGAAAAAAAGGAGTAGCAAGATGTGGACAGGAGAGGCAAACCGTTGAGTGCTTCTTTTAACTGGTGCTAAGTGCTGGTTGTGTGGGAGGATGCTTGGGTTTCACCAGCATCAGGTCTGGACTAGTCTTGGGTGTATTCACATGAATGTTTATATGCATCATGAAATATACACTCCTTTTGTTTGGTTTGTTTGGGCATGTGAAAACAGTGCAATTCAAACCTGACAACACTGACAATACAGGTCTCTGTCCACTTCGAAGAGGGCTGCAATACAATATGTTAACATGAAAACTGACACGAACACCAAAAAATGTTCCATCCATCCATCCATCTTCGTCCGCTTATCCGGTGTCGGGTCGCGGGGGGAGCAGCTCCAGCAGGGGACCCCAAACTTCCCTTTCCCGAGCAACATTAACCAGCTCCGACTGGGGGATCCCGAGGCGTTCCCAGGCCAGGTTGGAGATATAATCCCTCCACCTAGTCCTGGGTCTTCCCGAGGCCTCCTCCCAGCTGGGCGTGCCTGGAACACCTCCCTAGGGAGGCGCCCAGGGGCATCCTTACCAGATGCCCGAACCACCTCAACTGGCTCCTTTCGGCGCAAAAGAGCAGCGGCTCTCTCCGAGCTCCTCACGGATGACTGAGCTTCTCACCCTATCTCTAAGGGAGACGCCAGCCACCCTCCTGAGGAAACCCATTTCGCCGCTTGTACCCTGGATCTCGTTCTTTCGGTCATGACCCAGCCTTCATGACCATAGGTGAGGGTAGGAACGAAAACTGACCGGTAGATCGAGAGCTTTGCCTTCTGGCTCAGCTCTCTTTTTCGTCCTGGCAGTGCGATAGATTGAATGCAATACCGCACCCGCTGCGCCTATTCTCCGACCAATCTCCCGCTCCATTGTCCCCTCACTTTCATGAACAAAACCCCAAGGTACTTGAACTCCTTCACTTGGGGTAAGGACTCATTCCCTACCTGGAGAAGGCATTCCATCGGTTTCCTGCTGAGAACCATGGCCTCCGATTTAGAGGTGCTGATCCTCATCCCAACCGCTTGACACTCGGTTGCGAACCGATCCAGTGAGTGCTGAAGGTCGCAGGCCGATGATGCCATCAGGACCACATCATCTGCAAAGAGCAGCGATGAGATCCCCAGCCCACCAAACTGCAACCCCTCCCCACCCCGACTACGCCTCGATATCCTGTCCATAAATATTACAAACAGGATTGGTGACAAAGCGCAGCCCTGGCGGAGGCCAACCCTCACCTGAAACGAGTCCGACTTACTACCGAGAACCCGGACACAGCTCTCACTTTGGTCATACAGAGATTGGATGGCCCTGGTAGAGACCCCCTCACCCCATACTCCCGCAGCACCTCCCACAGTATCTCCCGGGGACCCGGTCATACGCCTTCTCCAAATCCACAAAACACATGTAGACCCGGTTGGGCATACTCCCAGGCTCCCTCAGGATCCTTGCGAGTGAAGAGCTGGTCCGTTGTTCCACGACCAGGGCGGAATCCGCATTGTTCCTCCTCAACCCGAGGTTCGACTATCGGCCGAACCCTCCTTTCCAGCACCTTGGAGTAGACTTTACCAGGGAGGCTGAGAAGTGTGATACCCCTATAATTGGCACACACCCTCTGGTCCCCCTTTTTAAAAAGAGGAACCACCACCCCAGTCTGCCACTCCTTTGGCACCGTCCCCAGACTTCCATGCAATGTTGAAGAGGCGTGTCAACCAGGACAACCCCTCCACACCCAGAGCCTTGAGCATTTCTGGACGGATCTCATCAATCCCGGGGCTTTGCCACTGTGTAGTTGTTTGACTACATCAGTGACTTCCGCCTGGGAAATCGGCGACAATCCCCGTTATCCTCCAGCTCTGCCTCTAACATAGAGGGCGTATTAGTCGGATTCAGGAGTTCCTCAAAGTGCTCCCTCCACCGCCCTATTACCTCCTCAGTGGAGGTCAACAGTGTCCCATCCTTACTGTACACAGCTTGGATGGTTCCCCTTCCCCCCTCCTGAGGTGGCGAACAGTTTTCCAGAAACACTTTGGTGCCGACCGAAAGTCCTTCTCCATGTCTTCTCCAAACTTCTCCCACACCCGCTGCTTTGCCTCTTTCACGGCAGAGGCTGCAGCCCTTCGGGCCCTTCGGTACCCTGCAACTGCCTCCGGAGTCCTCCGAGATAACATATCCCGGAAGGACTCCTTCTTCAGTCGGACGGCTTCCCTGACCACTGGTGTCCACCACGGTGTTCGTGGGTTACCGCCCCTTGAGGCACCTAAGATCCTAAGACCACAGCTCCTCGCCGCAGCTTCAGCAATGGAAACTTTGAACATTGTCCACTCGGGTTCAATGCCCCCAGCCTCCACAGGGATGCCTAAAAGCTCCGCCCGGAGGTGTGAGTTGAAAGTCTGTCGGACAGGGGCCTCCTCCAGACGTTCCCAATTTACCCGCACTACACGTTTGGGCTTACCAGGTCTGTCCAGAGTCTTCCCCCCACCCTGACCCAACTCACCACCAGATGGTGATCGGTTGACAGCTCTGCCCCTCTCTTCACCCGAGTGTCCAAAACATACGGCCTCAGATCAGATGAAACAATTATGAAATCGATCATTGACCTTGGCCTAGGGTGCTCTGGTACCAGGTACACTTATGAGCATCCCTATGTTCGAACATGGTGTTCGTTATAGACAATCCATGACTAGCACAGAAGTCCAACAACAAACAACCACTCTGGTTTAGATCAGGGAGGCCGTTCCTCCCAATCACGCCTCTCAGGTGTCTCCATCATTGCCCACGTGTGCGTTGAAGTCCCCCAGCATAACAATGGAGTCCCCCACTGGAGCCCCATGCAGGACTCCAGTCAAGGTCTCCAAGAAGGCCGAATACTCCGAACTCCTGTTTGGTGCATATGCACAAACAACAGTCAGAGTTTTCCCCCCACAACCCGCAGGCGTGGGAGGCGACCCTCTCGTCCACGGGGTAAACTCCAACACAGCGGCGCCAGCCGGGGCTTGTGAGTATCCCCACACCCGCCCGGCGCCTCACACCCTGGGCAACTCCGGAGAAGAAAAGAGTCCAACCCCTATCCAGGAGTATGGTTCCAGAACCGAGACTGTGCGTGAGAGGTAAGCCCCACCAGATCTAACCGGTGGCGCTCCACCTCCCGCACCAGTTCCGGCTCCTTCCCCACAGAGAGGTGGCGCCCACGCCCCCAGAGCCAGCGTCTGCCGCCCGGGTCTGGTCCGTCGAGGCCCCTGACCTTCACTGCCACCCATGTGGCATCGCACCCGACCCCAACGGTTCCTCCCACAGGTGGTGGGCCCATGGGCTGGAGAGATGGGAGCCACGTAGCTTGTTCGGGCTGTGCCCGGCCGGGCTCCGTGGCAAACCCGCCACCAGGCGCTCGCCCGACGAGCCCGCCGTCTGGGCCTGGCTCCAGGCGGGGGCCCGGCTTCCTCCGGGCAGGGTCACTCCATCTCTACCTTGCTTCTTCATTGGGGTTTTTGAACCATTCTTTGTCTGGCCCCTCACCTGAGACCACTTTGCCTTGGGAGACCCTACCAGGAGCACAAAGCTCCAGACAACACAGCCCTCAGGTTCACAGAGACACACAAACCTCTCCACCACGATAAGGTGATGGTTCACGGAGATGCCAAAAAAAAACCAAAAAATGTTGTATTGGCCAAATAGTATGAATGTTGGCCAAGGTAAGATTAACATGACAAATGGAGGATAAACTGGTGCTATGAAATGCCTCCTCAATATATCAAATTACTGGCAAAGAGCACAGACAAGTCCATCTTGTTTAGCTAAGATTACAGGAACAGGAATTACATGCTCTTCTCAATATATGTAACCTCAAAATATTACCAAGACTCTGTCCAATAAACAAACGTGTGAGTCTGTGTGGCATTCAATGCCGGATTTACTTGTAATCTGGCAGTGAACACCTCAATAAACCACAACAACAGAAAGAAACTTTTCCCATTCATGGATCAAAGAAATGGCATACTGTAGACGTGACTGCAATCTAATGCTATTGTTGCTGTACAGTCATTAATGTAATGGGAAGGCTGATTCTGACTGATGCCCTGTGAGGATTGTGGAAATGAGGGCAAAATGGAAAGGCATGACAGATTAAAGTTAATAGGAGTAAAAAAAAAAAAAAAAAAAACAGTGAAAGAAAAAGAAAAATGAGGTGAAACCAACAGAAAGTGAGAGACGGGGGAATGAGGGGGCTATTGGCAAAGCAGGAGGCGGAGCGAAAGATGGAATAAAAAGGAGAAAAAGCAGGCTGAATAAACCATTGCTGAATTAACTGCACATGATTCTGCCTGCCTGTTAAATGTTTAAATAGGGTGTGTATGTAGCCTATAGCACTGCGTTTTTTGCTTTGGAGCTGCAGTTGAATCTCAATGCAACCAATCTACTACCAAGCACTACGACTAACTATGCTAACAATAAGTAATTCAAATAAATATTGCAATGTTTTTAATGATACTTGCAATTCAATTTGAGATCTATTAAACATTAAGATTAAGAGAGAGAGAGAGGAGAGAGAGAGAGGAGGAAGACATGCAGGAAATCGTCACAGGTCGGACTCGAACCCTGGACTTCTGCGTCGAGGCATAAACCTCTAAGTATATGTGTGCCTGCTCTACCCACTGAGCCAACCCGGCACCATTTAGAATAACTTTGCGTAGATACATTACTGCAAGCAACCCCTTTTCACTTTTCACGTTATTTGACACACCGTTATCATCAAAAAGTCGATTGTAGCCTCTTTAAGGCCTTAAAGCTAATTATTTAACTACACTTTTTTTTTATACATTTTCTTTAAAGAACCTGCAAATTCACTGTTTCAACAGATTATTTGACCATGTGGAACAAAGGGAGCATTAGCCGTTCTTACGGCAACAACTGATAATAGAAAACTAAAACAAGTGCAACAACTGCTAGCTTCATATATTGACAACTTGATAATACTTCAACAAATGCCACAAATACTTCTAAATATTTCAGAGAGATCCCGCGCTTAACTCAGGTACTGATTGTAAGAAAAAACACTAAACAACAAGAGCTTCATCAGTCTGTTTGCCAACATCCTCTCTAAGCTGTGCATGGGAAACTGCCATTCCTTTACACTACGGTAGACAGTGGAGGTTTGGCACTAGTTAGTGTCACCAACTCAGCCAGACATGCAACTCTGTGTCTCGGTTTATATTATTCCATCACATAGCTCACTAACAGTATTTATGGGAGGGGCTGATTTCTTTCCAAACCTAAATAAAGGAGGCTGACAGGTGCTGCTGAACGTTTCAAGTGACCGTCCCCTCACTTCCTCACCCATGAACCCTCACTCCTTCGTCCTCACCCAACGACCAGCAGCTGAGCCCCGAGTCGGTGTATGTCTATGCGTGAGTTAATATTTTATACACACTGAGACATAGTTGGATTTGTGCTCACGAGGGACTCAGTTGATCATTAGCCGAGCTGTGTTTTGTTTTCAAGTGTGTTATCGCACTGTATAGGAAAGAAAAAAAAAAAAAAAAAAAAAAAAAAAAAAAAAAAGATGGGAGCAATGACAGAAAAAGGACCGAAAAAGAAAGCAGCACTTGACAGAAGATAGGAGAACTGGGACTGAGTAGAGCATGTGTTCTGTATGAACAACTGTACACACTGCCCTGCTCACAACAATGGCTAACAGGCTAACAATAGGTGTTCAGTGGCCCACTCATATCTAGAAAAAGGAGTTTGGCCTTGTCGACTGGTAACAGTCTGGCAACAGAAACTACTAGGCCAAAGGTCATAGTGAGGGAGAAAAAAACACGAGTGTGATGCAAACACAGCTTGCCAAAAGATAGCTTTCTTAAGGCTATGCATACACTGTAGAACAAATTTAGTTTTTCTTTCACCTCACATGCAGTCCATGTATTACGTTTTCTAATCAGTGTCAGCTTCCATTTCAATCTGAACCACTGAACACTATAACATAGGATAATCAAAATCAATATTTAGAGATTTAAATGTAGGAATTGAAGAGCAGAGCTAAGCGAAAGGAGGATTAAACAGGGACTGGTTATAAGTTATGAATGTGAGCAGGAAAGGGATGGCTCAAGCTGAGGGAAGTGACAGCATAGAAATAGTAGGACTAGGTAGCAGCAGTAAGGTGAGCTGAGACTGGCTGCAGCACAACAGCTAACCTCAGAAAACAGGCCACCAAGACGCTATGTGACAACAGTCCCTTAATGCAACAGACAAGGTTCCCATGTGCTGCACTGCTGCTTGTCATTCCTCCGCCATAGGCCAAACCCCCGTGTGTGTGTGTGTGTGTGTGTGTGTGTGTGTGTGTTTTCAGTGACACCAAGAATCAGTGTGAAACTCAATCTAACTCCAATGCTCATAAACACATCTGGTCGTTGCAGCCATCCCACATGGATTCCCATTCCCAGAGTCCCTTGAGCCAAGGTTCCTGTGTGTGTGTGTGTGTGTGTGTGTGTGTGTGTGTGTGTGTGTGTGTGTGTGTGTGTGTGTGTGTGTGTGTGTGTGTGTGTGTGTGTGTGTGTGTGTGTGTGTGTGTGTGGTTAGGGTTCTGGGAAGTCATGCTCCTGGAAACATGCAGGGCAACACGCTGGAACATGCAGAGCACAGGCCAAGCCTCTTCAGATGTGGCTAACTGCTTGGCATGGCTGTACAACACATGGGTACAGACAACCACACAGACACACACAGACACACAACATTAACAGATCTAGACATGATTGAATTAGAGAAACATTGCTGCATGCACACCCTGGGGATTTAAGTGTGCACACATAATGAATCAGACTTAAATATACAAACAATGGAAGGAAACAAACTGGATGTCACCTCATTCTGCACTTAATAAACTTCTTTAAGCAATGGCTGCAGCTGGACAGAGAGCACCTTTATTCTTTTGTGGCAGAGACACAAAGCAGCACTGTGTTATTGTATCTTCTACCCAAATACCTGGCAGTGCCTTGCTATTAGCCTATTTCACCTTACAAGCCAAACCCTTCCTCACTTGTTTCCATTGATTCCTCACTGCTAGTTAGACAACAATCCAAGTATCCTTTATATACGTTGGTTAGCCTTCCTCCATCCCTTTGCATTATGATGATGACCGGATAGAGGCTGAGACAGAGAGAGAAATAGAAGCAGACAGTCCTCCATGTTATCACATGATGATTTATGAAGGTAATTATACCTCTGCTCTTCTGCATGGGCACACCACACACTTCAAATCTCAGTGAGCTCTTACATGGATGAGAAAAGTTAAGATTCCTAAAAATCTTTTTTAAAGCCACACCCGGACACCAAAACCAAAAGTTTGCAGTTACCAAAAACACCCCCTCAAAACACACACACACCCTCCCTTTCTCCTACGGGGTTTATATTGCCAGGAAACTTCTTGAAAAGTCTTTCAACAACCTCACGCCCACTTTTATCACTGCCTTGCAGTGCCCAATGCTATTCTGCTACGTCACTGTGCCCAGTTGTCAGTTGGTACTGAACATTGCCCTTCATCAAATCCTAGTTTCATTTACCTTGTGCATGATGCCAGTGACAAACCGCAATTACAGCAAAATATAATATATATATATATATATATATATATATATATATATATATATATATATATATATATATATATATATATATATATATAGGTATCAAAAAAAAAAAAAAAAAAAAAAGAATTCCTTGGGTTCAGTGTGTAGGCCAGGCTGCGCTGTGCCCGGCAGTAGCAGTTCTTTAAATGGATACAGAAGAAGATCACACACACTTACTGCTTATATTTTGCTAATATGTTAATTTCAAGTATACAAAAAGGACAAGACCAGATCTACAGAACCTTGACAACATTTACAGTGTAATACGACTTTCCAAGAGAGTGCTAAAAAAGTAAAAAGAAACGGGAGCTAAAACAAGAACTAGAAGGGTTTCTTTTTTCTTTTTTTTACACCAATATGAAACATGTCAGAGTGAGAACCGGAGGGAGATGTACTGTACAAGTTTAGATGTGATTCAAGAAGAAAAAAGGAGAATGTGAAATATTCTGGAGATAAGACAACATACTTTAACATAACACCACAGACCTGACGTTACCGCAGGGCCGCCTCATGAGGACCTCGCTGTATACATTTTTAATAGCTGTACCACTGGCAGAAATTACACAGATGTGAAGCAGGCTTTGAGGCTTAGTTAGGTTGTCGCTTTGCTTAGTCACATGACGGGGGTCACATGTTTCCAGACGGCAGTGGAAGTCATCCAGCTTGGCGACTTCCTGCGCTGTGCTCACATGAGGATTCATTCACTTTATTGTGGCTGGATGTGCCCCACACGGAGAGATATTAATCACGGAAACAGTGATATGGGTGTAAAGCGTCAGTGTTACACTGTCCAGACCTGATCATTCAAAAACCATGAAGACCCGAAATATTTCCCAAAGCTGCTCATAGTCATATAGTTCCAAGGAAATCTTTCTCTTGCACTCAAGAAAACATTTTTGCTTTCACATGACCAGTGATTGTCTGTCTATTATTATTCTTCACTGAGGAGACAATGTAGAAGAGCATCTTTTTTTTTTAAAGATTATTTTTGGGCTTTTTGGCCTTTATTGGATAGGACAGCACGACTGAAGACAGGAGGGGGGGGATGATGTGCCGCAAAGAGCCGTGGGTCGGGAATCGCACGCGGGCCACTGCAGTAGGGACTGAGCCTTTGTACATGGGGCACGCTCAACCAGGTGAGCTACCAGGGCACACCGGAAGAGTGTTCCAACCGTGTAAGAAGTATCAGAAATAGCTCTCAGACTTTATATGCACAATTAGTTTAAAAATGCCTTAAAATTAGCTTGGCACATTCCTAGAATATGTATGAAAAACAAAAAAATAGGATAGAATGTGTGCATAATATTTGCTAATTGGGATGAGCATTAAACAGCCAGAAGCAACGCAAATACAACTCATGCATTCCAAGTGCGAGTGAACATGCCGACATGCTGTTCTGGGGGTTAGAAACTGCTTTAAGATTAATGCAAAAACAAGATAAGGATGGGCAGGGCATGACTATAAAATTCTCTAACAGGAAACATAAACGACAGAATTGAATTCTAGAGCCTTATGTTTTGCGTCAGAGTCAGCGAGGGAAGAAGGCAAGAGGAGTGAGAGCGTGTAAACTAAAGAAAGTGACAGGGTGCTGTGTTTTTAGTTACAGCGGCACCCTGTGCTGTGAAAGGGTCCATTTTGGGTCGGTGTGAGCATTGCATCCTGTAGGAATGTGTTGTGGTTGCAGTGTCAGTAAAGGCAGTGTGTGTGTCGAGGAGAAAACTGGGAGTAGACGGGGAGGGGTTGCAGAGTTTAGAGAGATAGAGTTTAGGTGTCTGAGCGTCAACAAAAACAGAGATAATTGGACAATCTGTTCAAGTGCCATCATCTGGCTCTATGGCTTTAACTGAAACACATGTACGTCACATACACAACTGTAGACAATAACAAACAGAGTCTAAAAATGTGTGTCTGCACAGGCACTCCCCTGCGTCTGTGATCGCTACTAAAAAGGAAATATAATGACAAGAGCTTTATCTAAATCCTCCGCCCTCCAGGGCATTATACAAGACTTTACTGATGAGTAGGCTAGCTCACCTCACTATTTGATATTTGATACAGAGTATAAACCTCTGACATACAACGCACAAATGACGCATTAGCAAAGCCCAGGTAAACTAAATCGGACTTGACACAGCTAACGACGTGACTGCTATGCTACTAACAAATCCTCACATTGTTGTATTTCTTTTACAACAGTGCTTTTGTGCCCAAGATAGTTTATTATTGCCCATGATGCCAAAGTTAAATGGGAAAGGGATTTGGTACACCACACTCAAAAACAATAGCCAAACAAGCTCATTGAACAGTATACATAAACTAACTGACCCACATGACGTACTAAACCTGCCATGCTGCCAAGAACTGCATGTCTACAGGCAATCTGTTGGGGCCATTGGGGCTGGAGCGAGGCTGCTAGCCAAAACAGCAATCTCAAGGATGAGTTCAGTTTGTGTTGCAACACATAACACTGACAAAACAGCATGTGCAACTGAAATGTAACCAAATGTTGTTCACGTTTACTCGAAACTGAAGAGAGCGACAGTGTGTGAGAGTGGGAGCAAAGTGGATTAGATCTGTAAACCAACAAGCACTGTGGCCCGATAAGCTGCAGGAAGGTTGGACACGCTGCCCTATTGTAGTACTGTTGTGACTCACGCACATACACACAAACACACACTCTGTGCATGCACAAAATACAAATGCATGCACGCTAGGTACGCAGAGACGTGCATAAAAAGGGAACGTGAACTTGTGATTACGCAAGAACATGTCTATAAAAACACCACAAACAGACGTAGGTGCTCTGCGTTCTGACTTCCATTATCCAGTGTCTGCAGCAATCAAGCTCAGCCCTATTTGGCAGACAGAATAGAACAGCTCTTGGCAGATTGTTTACTCTCTAAATTAAAGTGAGACATTTCACGAGCTAAATAGAGAACGGAGATGCTGTTATTTACTGATAAGATGAAGGCGGACTGGCTTTTTCTTTTTCTTTTAATAAAGCAGGCTATAAAAATTATCAGTGTGAGTCGTTTTTATTCTGACTGGCGATATTGCACTACTCCAGGGCTATATCAAATCCGCCTTTATCCCAATGTTCCTCACTTTCCTGTAGAAATGCTAAAATGTTTAACACTTTGCTACACAAAACACTGAGCCAAACAAACAAAAAGTGTGAGCTTAAAAATCATCAACAGTTATGTCCAAAATCCCCTCACGTCTATGTCAGGGCTCTTCCAAAAGGGCAGCTATTGCTGGATGCTGCCATGCATGGAGCTGCAAACAAAGACTTGTGTGCTGCCAAAGTGGGCTGCTGCTAAAAGCCCAAATACTGCTAGTGTTTCATAATGTTCAAAGCCCTGTGTCTGTGTGTGTGTGTGTGTGTGTGTGTGTGTGTGTGTGTGTGTGTGTGTGTGTGTGTGTAGTGTCCTAACGCCTTCCAGTTTACTCTCCTCGGGTTTGTCTGCCCCTAAAAGTCCCCAGTGTGTTGTGTCAGGGGCAGCAACAACCCAATCAGGGGAAATGTCTGAATAACCAGAGAGGCAAATGCAACTACATAAGGATCTCTATATTTGTGAGCGGCAGCTGTCCTCTTCCTGGAAGGAATTTTTTTCTTCTGTCTTACCCAGAAACTGAGGGGGCCCTTCCTTCCGTTATGCACCTCAGTTGCAATGACAAATGAGGGATTTCATAAATCTACATCTATCTTCCTCTCTCCCTCTTCTTTGCACACTACACACAAATCTCTCTCGATCGCTCTCTCACTCTTCCAGTGTGGCTGCTGTGGCTGCTGCTGCATGCCTGCCTGTGTGTTTATTTCTGGAAGCTCACAACATGGCCGAAATGTGCTTTGTTATTGTTAGTACAACATCATCCCTCTTGGCCTATAGGGGCTGTTTATCCTCCCCCCATCCCACCAAAAACAACACCGTATTCTTAAAGATATACTAGCTTGAAATTAGGTTTGTTATTATTAGACAAACAGAATGAACAAGTACATTATCATCACCCCGCTCCTCCTCACACTCACCATTTGATGATGATGGCCGTACGGAATATTTGTTTCTTGAAAAAAGGCACTGAGGGCAGTCTACAATAAAAACACACAGAACATGAATGACATTTTGGTGACAACGGTTTCCGTTTTAGGTAAATGCCTTGAAATGGTTAGTAGGAGCAAATAATTCATCCAAACGTGCTCATTTCTGTGTCGATATTAAGTAAAAAAAAATCAAACAATACAGAACAGAGAGCTTGCGGGGAAGCCCAATGAAATGTTACATTACTAGCAAAAATCTATATCCCGTTCACCGCAGACTAAACAATGAAGTAGCTAGCCTGCTCTTTAGTAACGTTAGGCTAGTCAATACAACACCACGGTCGTCTTTATTGCGTAACAGAACTCACTGGCCTCGTCTGTACACTGCTGTCATGTGTCGGATTATAGTATTTAATCTAGACTAAAGTCTAGCTAATTGCATATACTAGCTGTACGCATCGCCCTGTGTATTCCCTACTGGTTTAGTCTGGTTAAAGCACGTATATAATGTTAACGTTACTTTAGCCAAATAGAGCAAAGTTGTGGTTAGAAAGTGGGTCGACTTCTGGCCACCTAAAACGGACACATATCTTACACTAACGCTTTGTTTTGTGATGAATTCCAAGAGCCTGAAAAGTGGCGAGAGGCAGACAGGAAAGCTCCAGTGAAAACTAACGGTCGGTCAGACATAAACGTTGACTTAACGTTACCCCGCCGACTCTTAACGTTGAAAGCTTTATCATTTTCTATTTTTCTTTTAACGTTACCTCGAACTGCCAATGTGCCGCTTGCAAAAGCTGCTTCGCTTGGTCTGCCGCACAACCCGCCGTCAGGACGAACTGGTTAATCATGACTTGATGTTTGAGTTCATCCATTTTCGACGAAGCCCGTGTCCTACTCGCGGCGACTGGCTCTAAAACAAACGTTTTTCCTCTCTTTCTTCACTCTAGTTGTATTCCGTTTCTCTGCCTCAGTCGTCCACCATTACAGCCGGTTGAGCAAACACAAATATTTACTGTAGGAGCGGTAGTGGAAGGAGCGTTACGTGATTGACAGAATGGCGCAGCCAATCAAATGAGGACGTCGCCGGTGGGATTTGTATGCTGCGAGCGAAGGGTCTCGGATCTGCGTGTCTTTAACCGTCTGATGCGGGTTTATTTTTATACTTAAAAATACGTGCAGTTTAAATGATGGAACATATGGTGTTAAAATCACAGCAGAGGAGGGAAATCCCCACTCGAGTAATCTCAGAGAGGGTTTGTTTTGGACTACAGCTCCCGTGAGCACACGCTTTGTTTGTAAAGCTCCAGAAGGCAGACTTTTGTGAATGACGGCCGCTCTCTTCCAATTCCCAGGCGCGCTGTGTCACTAGCCTTGCCAAATATGGTAAACAAATCCACCATCGCCAATTACATCGCTCGGAGTTAAATTAGGGACAGCCGATAGTACATATTCAGTAGCGACGTGCCTGCTCTGCGCACTTCTTCTTATTATAAATCACATCTCCCATCAGTGCCGCAGCTTGTGCGGCAGTACCCCATACAACCTTTTCGCATTTCTCCTTTGTTGTAATAACAGAGTGAGCATGGGCTTTGCTTATGCTTGCTCAAGGACACTACAGTCGGATGTTAGGTGACAGCGTTTGAAACAGTATTATAACACAGAGGAATGGTGCTTTATCACCCAGCTTCACACAGATGGCCTACGGACGCATTAACGACTTAATCACTCTGTGAATTACTACATGACATTGTGAATACGTGTGAAATTAATGAGCATATAATAATAAATCGTTAAACAAAATAGGGCCTTTTTTTTTACAGCAGGAGTAGCGTAAGCCTATGTGATAATAAAGTGGAGAACATGTCTGTACCCCTTCAAACACAGACAATGAATGAACAATACAATATAGTTAGGCTACACTTATCTACATCTTGAAATACACCGCGTTGGCTAATTTTCCATGTACAAGTACTCATGGATGGATTAGGGACAGTCAAGTAAATATCTAGGCCACTAAAGCAGCAGTTTTAGTGCAAGCTGTGTGGAAAATGAGCCCTCTGATATCAACACACACCGCTCAGAATTATGGGTAACTGTAAACTGTAAACATTCTTTTATCAATGGCATGTCTGTAGCTGGGTCTATGGCGAGAGGGGATAGGAAGGATTGGAAATAGCGACATCTGCTGGTGGAAGGAGGCACCTGAAAAACAGCATAACTACTGTAACACGTGGTGAAGTCAGGCTCATTGACATCCATGCTTTTTAGATTACACAGTTTACCAATATATATATATATATATATATATATATATATATATATATATATATATATATATATTCCAATGTGACTTTTGATTGCCTTACATACAGCTCCCTTGGTGTCATTTACATTACATTTTTATTTATTTGTCATTTAGCTGACACTTTTATCCAATTGCTACATACAGTATGTCAGAGGCCACACACCTCTGGAACAACTAGGGGTTAAGTGTCTTGCTCAGGGACACATTGGTTGATGTATCACAGTGGGAATTGAAGCCAGATCTCCCACACCAAAGGCACGTGTCATATCCACTGCACCATCACCACCCATTTAGCCATGCTTAACTTAAACCAGGAACACATTGGACGAGTCTTTGATCCAAACCAAACTGGGGAAAAGACACATTAAGGTTATGAAGATTACAGTTCCATACAAGCAAACCGAATTCAACTATTCAAAAGTTCCATCCATCCTTGTCATCCGCTTATCCAGGTTCGGGTAGCGGGGGCAGCAGCTCCAGTAGGGGACCCCAAACTTCCCTTTCCCGAGCCACATTTAGGAGTGGTATCAATCTTCTCGTCTAACTCTCAGCAAGAAAGCGAACAAGCATATTTTCCAAAGTGTCTAACTATTCATTATGGGTTTAAAATCATGTAGTGTTTCCCCCTATTTAATCAAGTGTGTCAACATTTGCTAAATTTGAGCTGTAAGCATAGATCAAACAAAATGTGGCAAAAAATAACATCTTAAACTTACAAGGGGAGTATTCAGGACTTTTCATTTTCTGCACAAGTTAGTTTCGTGACCAATGTCTAGTTTAGTATCTTGTATCAGTTGGTCCTCCTTTCCCCAAAACTGTAGTTGTGAGTTATAGCCAAAGGGATTAAATGCAAGGACTTTGCCATATGTTATGGGTTTTCTGAATTAAAACCCCACCAAAGGTTAACTGTACTATTAACATGAAATACATAACCTGGTGTAACAGTCCTCCTTAGCACCTTCTTTCAACCCATTAGATGTACTGTAGCCATACTGTAAGCCTATGTGTGCTTAGTTGCTTCTGAAGGACAGCGGGAAGCCTGGCAACAATAAGAACAGCTGTTCAAACATTTGCCCGCCTCACCAGCAAGCCCTTTGTCAAGAACCTGAACAAACCTGGAGACATTTTTAAAAATCAAGCCTCCTTGACGGGGAAAGCAACAGCTGGCCCGACGTAGCCAGGCTCTTTAAGTGTCGCAGCATTGATTTTGTCACTCATCCATCCTCGGTGCCCTACACTGAATGCCAGCCCTTCTCAGCCTCCGCACTCCAAATCTTTAAGCACAAAATGACAAAATCTGTTCGGGAAGGAAAAGAGATGGTTGGCACTGCATATTGTAGGGAATCTCCTCAGGCTTTAGGAGAAAAAGGCAACATCAATGCATGTAGGCCTCAACTCTTGTACAATTACTTCTGAAAAGGCTTTCTCAATGGCAATTGGCAATGATTGTTTTAGTATGTAATCTTTGACTCACCAGATGTTGGCTTTCAGCTTTGTTTATCCCATATATGTATAGACATCAGGGACCATTGAATACCACACAAATAGGTGGTTATAAGGTCATAAATCCACATCTGTTCAATCACATGCCTGCTGCAGTATTGGCATCTCAAGTGTGTTTGGTACTGAGGCCATGACAAGGCCTGCGGTATGGATGTAATAAGAGGAAGGTACAAAGAGTATGAAGCTGTAACAAGTAACTTCGGTTTGTCTAAAAAATGGTTAGTTGTGTATTCCCTCTTCAGACAGAAAATTGAGCAAACATGAGGAATATTGATTGAAGATTGGATTGGATTGGAATATGATGGAAAGGTTTGATTTGACATTTGAAGTGATCGGCATCCCTTATTTTGGGAAAAAATAATATTGAACACTGGTTCCCATTTGACATGCAGTCTGATTTGCTTAAGTGCAGTCCTACATTAAATGATCAGTGCTTTCTACAGGTTCTAGAACATCTTTCTCACCTTAAGGTAGGGGGTAGCACAAAATTCTGGGCACTGTAGAATGGCATTTTCTACGGGCCCCTCCCTGCATCCACAGCTATTCATACTAGCCTCTTTTTGGGCCCTCCTCACATGAGGGCCCTGGCGTACTCATTCCCCTTTTCCCCCCCAGTCCGACGTCCCTGCCTTCAGGACCAGTAGATCGGTGCTTTCATTAGTAGTTTGGTACCCTGGTGTAGCTGCAATGTAGTATTGATCCACTGGGTGGCAGTGTTGTCTCATAATTCACATGGCCTCTGCCATTCACATCTACAGTACATACACAGAACTAATGTTGGCCAAATTTCTGTTTTACGTGAACCTGTGTAGAACATCACCACTAACAGTTGGCTGCTTTAATGTTATGATTGTAAATGTCATCCCCTATATTTTTATTAATTTGTTAAAAAAATATTGTAAAATGTAATCATGTTGCTATTGTGGAACTAGCAGCATGACAAGGCCTAGTTCTAGGGCCACATGAAAATTTGACAGTTTTGATCATGGGCGATTTTAGAACCTTTTTAGGGGGGCTCAACCCCCTTTACATTTCATCTCAGCCCCTCTAAATAATTATTTTTGTATCAATTTTGTACTTCAAGTGAGAGTTTGCAAACTTGTCTGTTAGTGACAGAGGACAAACAATTACAGGTTCAAAGGGCTTGAAACAGGTTTAATATCCTGTGTGTCTGGCACCAATGCTATGCACCTGTAGCCCAGTAAGGAAAGGGTTAACAGAAGCGTAGTTTTGGCCAATGGTTGTGCCAGACTCAGACTCACGTCTCTATCTAATCTGTCAGAGGGAGAGCAGGAGATGGTTGTAAAGTTTAACATTGGTATAGTCCCAAAAGAAGAAGTTGGTAATGTCATGGCAGATTAGAACCCAAATTGAAACGTAAGCAACTAAAATTGCTGAATGTTAGAACATTGTGTCAAATTGGGTCATTACTGTGAGTTATAAAGGGTCAGGTGTAGTTCCATCATAGTGTTAATAGTGTGAAAACACGTTGTTGTTCAGTAGCTAACACTGGGTTAACTCTTTTGCAAGGCACTGTATCTGTGTCACATTCTCATTAGGGGCTGAGTCCCCCCTAAAGGGCTGATCCTAGAATCGCCCCTCGTTTTGATCACATAGTTTCAGAAGATCAATGTAGGAAAAACATTGATCGATTGATTGATACATTATTTAATAATTATTTACATTGCCATTGGATTGTAATGTATGCCGTGGCTTGAAATCCACTGATGGGCAAATTTAAAATGAGAGTAACTATAAAAGTTAATCATATAATTGTGCAAAACTGATATTTAGGCCAAATATTCAATCAACCTGTGCCTTTTCACGGTTGAAAAGAAAGAATAATCCCTGCAGTGAAAAGAAATGGCAAATACAGGCTTATCAGTTGAAGTGGGCTGTTTTGCTTGCAGGTGCAAAAGTACGCTCCAAGCACAGACAGTATATAACAAGCGGGACCTGTGGCGCGTCTTTTTCAGCGCCAGCGGGGAGGAGTGGAGGGATTGGGGGGGGGCTCGACGCGCGCCACAGAGGTCACATTTCAGCCCATTTCCGGGATGGAGACAAAGATTAAAGGCAGCGAACCTGACTGTTCTTACTGCAGCGAACCAATGCACTCACTCGATATTCAGTTGATTGCACCATCCAGCCCCATCCCCTTGTGTGTGCGCGTGCGTGTGTGTGTGTGTGTGTGTGTGTGTGTGTGTGTGTGTGTGTGTGTGTGTGTGACAGAGAGAGAGAGAGAGAGAGAGAGAGAGAGAGAGAGAGAGAGAGAGAGAGAGAGAGAAACCTGGAGAAGAACAAGGATAGCGCCAGCCAATCAGAAATCCCCTCAGGCGTTTAAAGGGATGGTGGGCAGTCTCTCGGGGCTTTATGAGCGACTTATTTTACAACCTCCACATATTCTCTCGTCTTGACCTCCCACGGACACTCAAACAGAGTGGAGCGTTCGGATGACTAACAGCCCGTTTCGCCTGACTCGAAATGGCTCTGTCCTGAGTGGCGCTTTTCTTCTTTTTCCTCCATGTGAGCTGCTGCTGGATGCTACACTACTCGCCCTCCCCCCGCCGCACTTGTTGCGCAGAAACTGGATGCGCCGCTGAGTCCTTGGAGAGGAGAGGCAGGGACGGACGGCAACAGGTGCACTCAGAGAATCTTCCCTAAAAAGGCTGCACCCACCGGAGGTAGGGAAATTACGCATCATTTGTGGTATTAATATGTTGCTGTTTTGTGACATTTTTTAACCAAAGAACATTTCATCCGTGGTGATTTATTTGAGCGTAAGGCTGATTTATATTCATTCAATTTACTGGGTTTTTCTTTCATTTTTTTGACTTTAAGATCAATCACAACTTTAAATGCCGATTTGAAGATCTTTTGACCGACTTCAGACTTCACCGCGCGCACAAAACCAGGATGCCGGTTCTGACGAGCCCCGACATTGCCAACAAGTTCACTGAGAAATGGCTGGAGGTTTACCTCGAGGATCAGGTCACCGGGTCCGACTCTGTCCCCCTGGACGACAGCCTCACTAGCCTCCACTGGCTCCAGAATTTCTCCATCCTCAACGCGGACCCGGAGCGACCCAACGGAGCTGGACCGGGCTGCCCGTCCTCCCAGCAGCACCTGTATCTCAAGCGGCTCGGCTTCCCCAGAGGAGGCACCGACTCTCCGTCCAGCCCGCCGGCCGGGGACACCGCCGCCACCGGGATGCCTCTGTACCTCGGCAGCCCCGTCACCTCTGGCAGCGAGTCCACCGCGGAGCCGCTGTTCGCCAACTGCGCACATCCAGGGAACGGCTACGTCCAGATCCCCATCCAGGCCAGCCCGCCTGTGGAAGTCGACTACAAAAGCAACCCTAAAGTCAAACCGCCCTATTCCTACGCTTCTCTCATCTGCATGGCCATGCAGGCCAGCAAGCAGCCCAAAGTAACTCTGTCCACCATCTACAACTGGATAACGGAGAATTTCTGCTACTACAGACACGCGGAGCCCAGCTGGCAGGTAACCGAGACTGGCTAACTCCCCCTTTCTATTATTGATGAGTCAGATAAATGGCGAGGTGAGGGAGAGAAGGGTGAGAGCGATTGATCTCACTGTCACCAGTATGGCACAGGACATCAGAAAAAAAACTTCTTTTTTTTTTATCAACGTGGGGAAACAACAACAACCCATCAGATGTAGTGTACATTTTAAATCCTTTCTATTTCACTGGATTAGAGACTAATTTCAGGTTTGATGATTTCCATGACAAGTGTTTCTTAATGCCAGTCTCTCCATGTTCCGAGAGAGTGCTCATACAGGGTTTTTGTCTGAGGGGATTGGTGATGGGTGGAGAAAGCACTCTAAATGTGTGTGTGTGTGTGTGTGTGTGTGTGTGTGTGTGTGTGTGTGAGGGCTCCTGAGAGAGATGGCAGCTAAGCACAGCTGATCATGTTTGAAATGCACAGAGCTGCCTGTTACTAAAAAGCCTCATTAGGTACATTTGCTTTCCAAACAACAACAATACAACCCTCCTCCTCCTCCTCCTCCTCCTCCTCCTCCTCTCCTCTCCCTACAAAGACAAACTGACACAGTCAGTTGTTGCATGACTAATTCAAATTTGCTCAAAGCCAATGAGATTATGTTAAATATCCTTTTTTTGTGTGTGTGTGTGTCTTTGTCACAGAACTCGATTCGTCACAACCTGTCCCTCAACAAGTGTTTCAGGAAGGTCCCCAGGCAGAAAGACGAGCCAGGGAAGGGAGGCTTCTGGCAGATCGATCCACAGTATGCAGATATGTTTGTCAATGGCATCTTCAAACGCAGGAGGATGTCCGCTAACAACTACAACAACAGCGGCAGCAGTGGCCCCCACAGACAGAGCAAACCGGTTCAGGGTTATCACAGCACCCAAAATGGCTACCCTTACCAAGTGCTGGGCGGCAAACGGAAGCACCTGCCCTCTAAGAACAACAGCAAGGCAATGAGGGCGACTGAGTCCCCTCTTTTAGCCTCAGAGGCCCACAAAGCAGACATCCTGAGGGGGGACTTTGACCTCGCGTCCGTGTTCGACGATGTTCTCAGCGGGAACTGTAGCACCTTCGAGGATTTGGACATCAACACGGCGCTGAGCTCCCTGGGCTGCGAGATGGAGGTTTCCATGCAGGGGAGGCAGCAGCAGGCGGCTGGGCTGGGGAGGTGGTGCGGCGGAGGGGACGTCATGGGTCAGAGCCAGCAACTGAACCACCACCAATCCTACGGTTACATGGATTGCACGCTCAATATGGGAGAGCTCCACGTGCCGCCGCCGCCGCAGCAGCAGCATCCGCAGCAGCTGGACCAGGATCAGCTGCTCCAAAGCCACCACCACCACCACCGCCACCTGCAGCAGTTCGACGAGCCCTCCGCGCTCTTCTCGGAGCAGCCCGAGGAAACGGTGCTGCAGCCCTGGGAGGAGATCAAAGAAGAGGCACAGGCGATTCCTCTGACTCTGGATCAAGGCTTCGGCCTATGCGAGAGCTTCTTCACAGAGATGCAGCCATGGGAACGAGTGGAGGCCTATCTGTGACCTTTGACCCCAAACGTCATTGACTCCTACTTATCCACTCCCAATGCCCTGAAGTCAATCATGTCTGATTACTGATCCAATATTAACCCCCAAAAAAATTACCACCGTAACCGGTTTATCTGCATCCAATCATTCTGCAATACACTGCATCTGTAATTCTTTTGTTGCTGTAACATTTACTTGTCCTTTTCTTAAAAAACAAACATCTTTTCTTAAACTGTGAACCCAGTTAACAAAGATTCCCTTACCAAAAGACATTGATCTGACTATAAAGTTTGCTGGGCAACGGGATTGGGGATTATTCCCTATCATATGATCCCATTTCTTCATAAGGGTGCCAGGAGATTGACAGCAGTGTATATCATGACACAACACTGATATTACAGACACAATGAAATGACAGTACAACAGAGAAACTTTTATAAACCAAATTAAAGTTTCCTGTGGACTGCAGAGGATTATCGCACTCTGTAGAATGTATGGCATCGGAAGGAAGAAAAATGACGAGACTGCGTGCAGAAAACCAAATTCATCCTTTAACTTGGATTTTCTGAAACTATAACAGCTCACATGTCAGGCAGCGGGTGACAAGAGAATGTGTTCAAATGAAATGGACTGAACTGCGGCTATTTGTCGCTCCGGGTGATAAAATGATGACAGAAGAAAAGTGAAGAAAACCCCATTACCCTCCTTCAAAGCACTCTCTACAAACATGCACTGTCACTACGGGACTGAGAAGACATAAAGGATTCTATTTTGCTACATTAGCATTACACATTTTTTTACTAACACGCAAAATCAGCCATTCATCAAGTTATCAGAGCAGGATGGAGACTTTAAACTCATAGTCTGAGATAATGAAATCAGTCATTTATAACTTTGTTATATAGTCAATTTAATATATACAGTATATATATATATTCATTAAAGTATATAGCATGAAGCTAGGCAGGAATATTTGCCATTTGGCTACAGTTATGAGAGGAGCAGACCTGAGAAATTGATCGCCTTCTTGTCAGTCATGAAAATCAAACATTATGCACTTTGATAGGCAGCAGTTTAAGGAACGCAAGAAAGCTTTTATTTCCAGGATGTTTAGTTTAATTTTTTTGTATCGTATTAAAACGGTGTTTTCTAAAAGTTTACTGACCATAATGAAAGTGATGCATATGCTGTAATTGTCCATGTCAGTTTGTGTTAACAATGAACTCAACACTGCAATAAGTCGACTGGTCAAGTTTTTTGTTTTGTTTTTTTTGTTGCTTAAATATACTGTTTTCTGTACAAATAAAATAAAAAACAGGGCATTTGTTGATTATATTTCGCCAAATTTGTTAATAAGGAATATGCAGTTTATTGGTGTCTCTGTGTTGATTAATGATAAAATAAGAGAGTTCTGTTTTCTGTCACTGGGTGATGGATTTGTCCTTATTGATTACGTTGGTGTACGTCCTTTTTTATTTGTATGGGTTGCTTTCACAAGTCTTGAATTTCAAAATGTGTCTGAGAATATAATAACTCTGTTGGTTTGAGGGGACAAATGATGAGCAGATACATAGACTCAACTCTTAAAAGGTCAGATTTTCTTATTGTATCATATTGATCAAGTTTGATACGAGCTCTTTAATCCTACTATGTTGTTTTCATTTGTACTTTTTTATGCTGTTTAAAAATGCAATCATGCCTTGATGAAGAACAATAACAAAAACATGTATTGTTTGCTTGTCATTGTGAAATATCAGCGATTAAAACACCCACACATGATGAAGTGCAGTATGAAGCTCTAGTCAGGATTATTGAGTTAAAGCTCTGTGTGTGCGCAATGAAGAGATACAAGGTCTATCAGAGTATATAATTAATCAGCACGGGCAGGTCTGGACTTGTTTAGTATTTAAAACATTCAAGGGGTCCTATAATAGCATAAACAGCTCGACAATACAATGCTATCTGATACATTAGACAATAGAGAATTTGACCTTCAGCACGAGCTTTGATTATTAAAACTGTGGGTATTCAACTCTATTATAGCCTTTGAGACAACAATACTGTGCTGTAGGGATGACATATTTTTGTTGGCCAACCCGGAAGTTAGCATTGGCCTGGTCCCCTTGACAAAAGGCCAATGGGATTTTTCCATTAGATTTTGGATTACTGCAGAGAATAAGCTATAATATAGAATTTAGGTTTTTTGTTCAGCAAAATAATCTGATTCTTAAAGCATAAATGCAATCGTCAGAAGTATAAAGCTAACGGTACGTGGAAATCTTTTAAGATTGTGTTAACCACAGACAATATTTCAGGCATCGGACCAAAAATCCATTTAAAAAACAACAATCGACTTCGAGACAAGGGAACCAAAAGCGCAAAAATGCTTAACTCATTTCTGGGTTTTAGGATTGTTTCTACAGCACTCTATTGAAAAGGGATAAATAAGCATTTCTCTTTTTTCAATAACTTGTGGCAAAGGGTTTAATAAACAAGAACGTGAACAAGACAAAGAGCCACAGCCATGCTAGCAGCTTAGTGAGGCTAACTGCTAACATCAATGCTAACATGCTCACATGTTGATGCCAAGCGGTAATGTTTACCATGTTCACCATCTTAGTTTAGCGTGTTAGCATGCTAACTATTGCACTAAAGCAATGAACATTTCTGTACAAAAATGTAAATACATGCAATACGCAACATCAGTTAGAATCCAATAGTAACCAGACTAAGTATAGATCTACTACCACGCTAGCAGACTGAGTGGCTGTTCTTATAGCAGTGCTTTGGGCTAAATGCTAACATCAGCATGCTAGCATACACACAGAGACAGTTAAATACGTTTAGCAGGTAGGCCTATGTTCACCATTTTAGTTTAGCATTTAGACTAGTTGAGGAACATCCCTCAAATAGTCATTGAGAAGCTTCACTCAAAACCACAAATGCCAATCTCATGGCGGTGCTACACGAAAAAGTGAGGGGATCCTGTGCGGTAATTTCACGGTAATCTATCAAACTGTTGTCAAGATAATCTAAAATAGGTCTGAACCAAAGTGGTGGACTGACTGACCGACCGACTGACAGCCCGACTGACTGGTTAGCCTATCCTTATTTTTACGGTCTATGTTGCCATCCATAGGATCACACTGCTAGCATGTCTAAACATGAAAAACATAATATAAAACTAAAGAAGTTTTAGTGATAAAGAATACATACATTAGATTAGAATCATACAGTGAATAAAAGCCAAAGATGTGTTAAAAGTGCATTTACAGACTACATGGATGATTTTCCTCAGGCAGGATGCCCAAACTGTGGAGCTCATAGTTCACAAACGTACAGGAGATTTCTGCCCCGAGGTTCATAAGAGGCCAGGAGTTCAAAAAGTTAACTCAGCCACAGAAAGTACAATCACTATGTCTGAGTGTAGTGAGTTCACGTTCTTTACAGTTGATTAAATGTTTTGATTGTGCGCTTCAGGGTCAAATCAGTTTAATGAAAGGAAAAAGAACTCTCTAATCAAGATTTCTGTCAACTCCAATGAATGCCGTGAAAACGTAATGCTTTCTTTCTCTTGCTCCACATGTTGACCTTGTATCTATCTCGTATCATCAAGACATGTCTCATAGCTGTTAGTAAATGCCCTCAAAAGTCACCACCACACCTAATATCACCCTTTTCCAGGATTTTGGTTGCATGCCCTGTATGAAAATGTGCTTTTCCAGCTCAAATCTCTTTTTAATTGAAATTGTTAGATGAAAAAGGGGAGAAATGCATAAGGCTTATCCCGGTCCCTCTGGCTCACGGCACCCAGCTGCGACAGGTCATGTGTGGAGATCTCCAGGAATGGGTGGAATAACTTAGATTCCTAAAAACAGCAGGGACTGAAGCCTGATTCCAGGCCTGAGGCGTGTGACTACTGGCCACCTTGCCACCAGAAAATCACTCCAGCTGATGGAGAGGCTGATCCTGTGACAGCTGCAAGTCATTTTATACCAGTTATAGGTGACTTCTATTTGCAGAGGAAATGTGAATAATCAGTGTTACTATCAAGCTCAAGTTGAAGGCTAAAGAGGCACCCTTTGTACCCAAACATGTGTGTGTGTGTGTGTGTGTGTGTGTGTGTGTGTGTGTGTGTGTGTGTGTGCGAACTTTTACATTTGTCTCTGTTTGTCTGTGACCGTGTGCACATGTGCGCTTACATTATATACGCCCATAATGTTTGTGTTGCTCCACAGGCTTCTTTGTCTGCACTCGCACTGATGTGTGCGCTGCCCGCTGAGTGTGTGTGTATACGGGTGCGATCGAAGCCCCGTGGCGGCCCAGATAACACTATCTCTGTGGAGCCAGAGTCCCGTGGTTCTATTCAGTGCTGTGGATGAGAGGCTGGGACTGCCCAGCACGCGGACCTGCTCAAAGAAGGAGGAACAAGCTGGCCTATCACTGTAGGCTAACCTGGCTTATAATGGTTTATATCCTCCTCGTTGGTGCCCCTCTGGGGGGATCTGCATCATGTGTGTTTGTGTGTGAGTTTGGGAGGGTTATACAGAAGAGGGCAAGAGACAAGAACAGGGTGTATTCGGTGTTTTATTGCCATCATGGCACCCTCTGGACAGCTCCTGATTAGAGTCAGGCATGAACAGGGTCAACCAGCTTTGCTAAAGAAGCGCCCCTCCCAGCGTGACATAGACAGAGGGTTCAGCTTTCCATTTATTGTGGATAGCCACAGAGCTATTCTTTAAGGGAAACGGCTAATAGAAGACACATGATGGGGGTCCCACATTAATTAGATCCTTCATTGTGGCACAGAGCAAAAAGTGGCAGTGGGAAGGCCCTAAGTCTGTTTTATAGCCCCTAAGGAACCCCTGAGATTGAGTGATTACATGTACAAATAAGTCTTGGATCACACTGATAAATGCAATTTCCTCATGAATCGACACACATGTCAGGAAAGGACCTTCATCAGGAATAACCTTCACCTCTCTGAATTGGTGGGAAATTGTCGTCCATCTCTTGTTTCCAAGCCCTCATCACATATTGATAAGGAAAAAAGACTGGGATGATATTCAACAGTCTGACGGTCCATTATTGCTTCTCCAGGCTGGCCCGAAACAAGAGGAGGGACTTAGGCAGGAAATACACCTAAATAGTCTTTCCAAAGGCCTGTTGTTTATGTATGAAATGCTAATTAGGTTTCCATTTAGAATGCCTGTTCCATTTTTGAAAGGAATTGCGGATGGTAAATTACAATAAAAGGACTGAAGTGTAGTAGGGTGGGTGGGGGTTTCTTTCATTTACAGAGATTAGTGGTTTACCTACTTGCATAATTGGTCAAAGTGTACACATGGCCATGTTTACATCCAGTAAGAACAGGATCATTACTTGAAGAACTGAATGTTTCCTAGCATTATCCATCCACACCAGTGGAGCTTTTTGTCCAGAAAAGCCTTTATTCTTCCGAATGTGGTGTTGACTAACGAAGACTGGATCGCCAAATTTGCCAACACCACATGAACCCACACAGAAACCCTCTAGATTCTGTTTTGATGTGCTAATTTTATTTATTCGGGGCATGTAGTGCAGACAAATGCAGGTGTGCAAATGAGTGCAAACACGACTGCACACACACAGATGGCAATTAGGAATATGTATAGAGATTATTTAAGGCCAAAGAGGCTCTACTCACCTTTATATGGGTTGTTCAGTGCTTATTTGTCGAATCCCCTATTGTGTTCTTGATGTCTCTCCAGAGATGTAGCTGGAACTTGTGGAACATACACTCGGGATTCGGCATTCGCTGCAGGGTGCAAAAACATCATAAACCATTTCCATTACATCTGTTATGCTCCTGAGTACTCAGAGTGCCTTTTCCATGAGGGCCTTGACCTTTACATTTTTCTCGTACCCCACAGAGCAGACTTTCAATGACTGCTTCTTAGTGACAGTGCTGCTGCTCGTTAAGATAAGGAACTCCAGTGAGGTCAACCTCGTGGAAAACACACTCGGTGCCACTGCGGAGCACACTGCACATCTCCGATGCCATCACTCAGTCAGTCAATCATATAGGGATCATTTGACTGTGAACGTTGGCCACTCCTGTGTACTGTTGCTTTGTGGTGGTGTTGTTTGGAAGATGATGTGTGTCAAATGTCCTATTGTTTCCCAGTAGCTCTTAACATGTGATATTTGCACGTGTACAGCTTTATTATATAGTATCGTGTTTTTAGTACAATGCATATAATTGCCCCAGTGTGTGCCAATGGTTTTATATCATGAAATCAGATCGCATGTAATTATAACTTTTTATTTCAAAATAATATTTATGTGGTTTTATGCTATTTTATGTTGTATAATACTGTATATCATATTGCATATATAGAGAGAGAGTGACAGACATTTTCCTATTGACTTACGTTTTTGCAGGGGTTATAGACATCTCTTGTGAAATTACAAGAGATGTCTATAACCCCTGCAAAATGACTAGTTTCACTATCAGAAATTGATACATTTGGTCTGATAACATTTTCCAATGGGGTAAAGAGCCTTTCAGACAAAAGGTGGCATGGGCACCACTGTGCTCTGAAACCCATTGTTTGCAGAGCACAGTGCGCTGTAGATGTACGCTGATGTCCCCAGCAGCAAGCGCAGCACAAACCACGTTTGGTCTGAACACAAGCAGTAACATGATCTGACAAATTGAGGAAAATGGCACCCAAAAAAGGTAAGTTCTTTAAGGCAGTGCTAAAGACCTACTCACAAGAAAGTGGCAATGTAATGTCTGCACCCCTGGAGACATAGGGACTACTTGCAGGGCTAGTTGGTAAACTACTGTAGCTGATGAGCTAACAGCTAACCTAGCAAACCAGAACATGCTAGTGTAGTCAGTGATAATGTCCTAATAGAGCACCTTTTTATTTTCCCTGTAATGTGCCTTTTACTCCCCCCTTACATTTTATTCTTTTCAATAGAGAGTTACTAAAGAGTGGGGAAAAGCTTTATGAGTTAGTTGGCTAGGCAACGCTGTAAATTTGTGTAAAAGTTCACCAAATTCTAGTGTATAGGTCCGTAGCATTTGCCTGGAAAAATTAAGCTTTCTAAATAAAGAACGCCCATACGCTTGTGTAATATTCATAATATAATTGTATGGATAAATAAGTGAGCAACCTATGTGTAGCATATATGTGTGTTCTTTTGGCTTGTGTGCGTGTATGTGTGCATCTTGGCATCCACCATTCGGTCACTGAAAGACATTCTTGCCCCGTGCCTTCGGTCTCTATGGTCGCAGGGAGCGGCTGATTGTCCCACAGGCAGACAGGAGGAGGGCACACAGCTGCCATACATACACACATGGCACGGAGACAATTACGCGCACAGACTCAAGCCAGCCACAGATTACTCAGGCACACTGACACCACTGCACGAACCCTTACACTGTCAAGCGTTTGCACACACTCAAGCCCACACATAAAGGGCTAGCCAGAGGGCAGCGTGTCAGGAGGGTGAGCATGGTCGAGAGTGTAGAGAGCGAGCCAGGACAGCGCTGGAGCTCTGCCACTCACACTGCGTCAGTCTCGGTGCCAAGGAGCAGAGCAGAAAACAAGTCTGGACCAACCTTCTCAATCTGGCCTGCTGCTCTGCCTGATTCCCAGCCAGAAAACTCTCGCCAGGTTTAAGTTACGATGTGCAACCTTTTGTACTGTCCTACCTGACTTGTTGATCATATAGATCCATGGATCCCAACTTCTTTTTGTCTACATCCCTATCAGATAAAGTCCCCCTACATTGAACAAACTATCCATCTATCTATCTATCTATCTATCCATCTATCTCAACCATTTATTCATATTTTTAGCTAACTATTTGAACTAGTTATCCTTTACTTTGAGCTAACTATTTCAACTGTTTATCCATCACTTTTAGTTAACTATTTGGTAACACTTTACTTGACGGTATCTACATAAGATTGACATGACACTGTCGTGAACACATGACACTGTCATGACACATGAACCCTAACCGTAACCCTAACCCTAACTTGTCATGACAAAAACCGAATGGCACTTAATGACAGAAGCGTTATGTCATAAACATTTATGACTTGTTTATAATGTTTATGACACGTTCATGACAGTGTCATGTCACTCTTATGTAGATACCTTCAAGTAAAGTGTAACCAACTATTTTAACCGTTTATTCATAATTCTTAGCTAACTATTCAATTCTTCTCGCTTGCTAACGTTTCCATTCAATCTCAGTGGTAACATGCAACTATAAGGTGTTACAACTGACTGGGAGGTGTGTACTGTGCAGTCAGCCTATCAGATGCTTATCTAGTGGTTCTTGTAACAGTATATATACTGAAGATCAGCAGCATACCAATTTGTAATCCTGTATGGATGTTTATCTTCTTCCTATACACAAACAAATATCTGGATCTATATTCTTTAATCAAATCATATATATATATATATATATATATATATATATATATATATAGATAGATATATTTCATATAGCTGTCAGATATAACATGAATTTAGTGAAAAGTCTTTTACTATTTCAGCATCAGCATTTAATTTTTCTTCCACAATGCCGCTTACGAGTGACCGAGAAAATCAAGGATATTCAGTGAAAAGCAAAGAAACAGAGATGAAACATACAAAAGATTCTAGATATGTTTGCACTTGAATGCTTCATTTATGTATCTGCTGTATGTCTGTCTGCCGGTCTGTCCATGTGTGTCTTTGACAGCAATACAAGGTTGTGTGTGTGTGTGTCCTTCCACCCCCGCCTACTATCCAGGACCTCTTCAAGCTACTAGACTGCCTCCACCAACCCCCTCCTCGACACACGCACGCATGCCACACACACACACACACACACACACACACACACACACACACACACACACACTTATTCCATTCTTCTCCTATGTCTGCGCGCCGCTGAAGGCTCTTATTTGATTAGCTGCGATTTGCTTTGTGAAGCAGTGGAGCATTTGGCTCACTGGGGGAGCTATACACAGCAAACATACACTTTCACGGACGCATGCAGCGGTTCTCAGACAAAACACACACAAAGACACGTACAGGATACGTACACACAGAAAATTTCAAATCCAGTTTTTCCTCAAGATTGCTCCAATCGTGTGTTCTTCCTTTAAGTATGCAGTGCAGTGAGGAACAGAAACGTGCAATTATGCACATAAGCTCGTACGATTGACAAATGCATATCCTGACAACAACAACAACAACTCCACAATCTCCAAACATGTGGACCGACATGTGAGCGTCACAGGCTTCACTGTAAGCGGTTCCTTTAACAGTGACTAACCAACGTCTGTTTACTGGCCATGACCTCATCTCGGCCTTCACAGGAAATCACCTCTGATTACATAAGGATGACTGCGGAGCGACACCCTATCTACCAGGCCTTAGTTGCACTAACTACCTCCTTCAATAATGGATGCAAGGTCAATGTGTTGTGGAAGGTGCGTGTCTTTGGGAGGCACGTGAAAAAGACACAACACAAACAACGGCGACATTGTGTCAATGTCAGACTCCTTATGCCTTTGTGTTCTCTTCATTCATCAGGGAAGATGCACACAGGGTGACAGATTAAAGGAAACCAATGTTAAGCTGCAGTAGCACTAACATGATGCTTGGGTTGGGGTTTGTGAATGCAGAAGCACATGCTTTACACCAGCGGTGTAGTCTACGTGATACGCAGGTATACGCAGTATATCCACTATACCCACTAAGGTAATATACCCACATATACCATATACCCACATACATCTGGCGCGTGATGTCAGGCTTTGCATCTCATCTTCCGCTCTCTTTGTGTTGCCGTCCTCAAAATCCCTTCGCGGTGGGAAACTAGGACAACAAACTACTAGCCAGCAAGCTACATGCAAAATGACAAGTTTGGAAGAAAATTTAGACCGTGCAGGCCTTCTTGGTTCTTTCTGTGAATAATTGGTAAAACTTACAAAGAATTATGTTTACGGCAGTTGCTCTCTAACTGACGTTTCGGGACCAATTGGCAGGAATGTACACACAGCGATATACTGGTAAGAGCAAATGACGTTTAACCATGTATCCAGCTAATTTAAAAAGCTCACGTTACTGTATTGTGTGAACAGTTCATTTAATATTTGATGTGACGTTTTCTTTTGCAGGGTGCAAATGTTCCATCAGAACAAGTTTCTTTGCGAGAGTATTCTGCAGAGCCACAAGACGATTGTGATTGGTTTAAAGAAATGCAAACAACCCAGAGTGTTTTTTTAATTCCTATCCCAGAATGTACCGGTATTTGTGGTGTAGCCAGACCCTACTCTACAGTGCGAGACAATTTTTATACTCATCCAACCATTTGGTGACCCCTTGTGTACTGAAGCATCTGCGTCTGTCTCTCCACTCATTTATTCAGATTTTATTGTTTTGTTTATTATTGTTGCTCACCTACAAGTAGAGAACCTCCAGAGCCAAAACTGCAGTCACAGGGGGTTTATTTGTAAGGGCTCTTTGATTTAAACCTATATGTAGTTTATCCATCATTCCACATTGTATGATTATTGATTTGCACTAAAAATAACCACTTAAGCGGCTTTTATTATGCAGAAGTGTATTTTAAAGGGGAACTTTACACTTCAATGTCTGATTACATGTGTTGGGGAGTGCTACTGCATACAGTACAGGCCAAAAGTTTGGACACACCTTCTCATTCAATGCGTTTCCTTTTTATTTTCATGACTATTTACATTGTAGATTCTCACTGAAGGCATCAAAACTATGAATGAACACATATGGAATTATGTACTTAACAAAAAAGTGTGAAATAACTGAAAACATGTCTTATATTTTAGATTCTTCAAAGTAGCCACCCTTTGCTTTTTTATTAATAAGGGAAAAAATTCCACTAATTAACCGCAACAAAGCACACCTGTGAAGTGAAAACCATTTCAGATGACTACCTCATGAAGCTCAGTGAGAGAACAACAAGGGTTTGCAGAGTTATCAAAAAAAGCAGAGAATCTACAATGTAAATAGTCATGAAAATAAAGAAACACATTGAATGAGAAGGTGTGTCCAAACCTTTGGCCTGTACTGAAGATTTTTTTTTTTTGGCTCCAGGGGGAGCTGTATGACATCTGTTTAATTGCCTCAAGTGATGAAGTGAAAATAATCTGCAGGCATGGAATCAGTAAGAAGTGAGTTTACCACACCTCTGTAGCCGCTCCCCATCTCTGTGAGGCAAGTACCTCAAGGCTACATTAGCTGCCGCTACTATTACCAGACACCTGAACCGAAGTGCCGGCAATCGAGTTGCATGGTGGGTAATATAGGCACCAGCTTTTGACAAAGAAGGAGAATGAGGAAAAATTGGAAATGGGCTTGAATGGGCTCTCGGCCTGACGGACTTGCAGAGCAAATCTCAAATTTGCCGGAAGTTCGTCAGGGTTTTCCCAGGCTACTGGAAAGTCCCAATTCTCCAATTTAACACACGGCAGATGGTTTATGATCATCCATGTGTGGTCAAGCTGGTTTGAGATTCATACGCACAGCTATGTTTCAATTATGTTTAACCAAAGTCTTATGACATGTAAGCAAGTGCAGTGTCATTACAAGAGACAAGATTGTATGTAAATCTAAATCAAACAGCAAAGCCAAAGCCAAGAGCATGTCAACATCCAACTCACCAACATTTTGGTGTCCCTCATTGCTATCATTGAGCCCAAGAACAGTGTCTGAAAATGTAAAGGTTTAGTGTTTTATTGAACCCTTACATATTTAAGTAATCATGTTTGTCAACCTTCACTTTCCGGTAAAACTAGATCTATGAGATGACCCACAAAATCCTCTAAACATCTTACCGATGGCAATTTTCAGGGAGAGGTGGCTGCTTTGTTTTTATGTTAATTCCCATCTGTCACCCATGTGTCCTGCAATGACAAGCAGAAATGTCTCCTCATTTGAGTTTCTCGTTCTCTACTCCAGATCTCCTGTTTCTCTCCCTCTCTCCTCCACCCCTCCCCCATGCACCCTCCACCACAAGGGGTTAATTAAAACTGATTGGGTCCTCTGAGACCACACCTGCCTCTGACAGCTAAGGTATCAGGCTCACATGAGCCCTGTGCATTTGTGTTTGTGCGGATATGTGGTTAGCACATCAATCTGTTAGCACATCATGTGTTCTGCTGCTCCGAGTTCAGAGCGGCCCCATTAGAGCACGATGATAGCTATCAGCGTGTACGTGATGGTCGGTTTATCCATATGCATTTGCGCCTGGCCTCCAGTATTTAACTCTGCATTTGCATATGATTTGTGGCGGTAGATATGGGTTTCATTTGTGTGTGTGTGTCCCTTCTTTTCATAGCCACTTAAGGGTCTCACTCTTGATGTGCTGATTGGACTCTGCTGGCTGGAACCAATCGCTGCTCTGCTTTAAGTTCACGCCTGTCTGCCTGTCTGTCGTGTCGAGAGCCATTGGAGGAAGAGACGTATATACAATTTGAGCCTCAGATCATCACCTTCGCCATCACTGAGATCACACACACACACACACACACACAAAATAAAGTATCATCAGTTAGTGTCATTACAGTTCACACGGATGCTGATAGAGCAGAAGCCTACACACATCTACGTAAACAGTCAAATGCATGAATGAAACTGATGAAAAACATGATGGCCCACATTAAGGCTGTGATTGTGTGTGTGTGTGTGTGTGTGTGTGTGTGTGCATATTTTCTGGCAAATGAGGTGTTTGTGTGTAGAGGCAAGAACTAGTGTTGTATAACAGCAGCTGGCAGGGGAGAGGTGTCGCGCCCCACACACACACACACACACACACACACACACACACACACACACACACACACACACACACACACTGCTGCTTGGTTGGCAAGTAGAACAGTCAAATTAGCCACTGGAGAACAAGCTGATCCAAGAGCTCTGCAGGGAAAAGGTGAAGGGAAAAAAAGCGATAAAATGGGGAGAGAAAGAGATAGAGAAATGGAGATGGAGGAAGAAGTGAAAAAAGAACAGCACGGACATGACAGAGAGAAGGAAGATAAGAGGCAGCACCGTGAGGCGACGGCACGACAGAGTTGTAAATGAGTCAGAGAAAATAAGAGTGGGGGGGGATGAGAGAAGTAGAGGAGGTAATTGAGAGAGGGGAAGACACTGAGACCAATGCTTGAGGCAAAATGAGCCATTATGAGCGAGGAAATAAGGTTAGAGGTGGTAACGGTGGTATAACAAGGGGAGATGTGACACTATGAAGACAGAAACACAGCAAAGAGGGGACCACTTTGATGATGTAAACTTCAAGTTAAGTTACTTTAAGTGAAGTAATAAAAACACAAAATATGATGAAGTTTCATCTGGAAGAAAATGGAGGCACCTACAATTGGTGCTTCAATCAAGAATATGGCGGAATATACTGTATGTCCATAGAGAGATTAATATATGGGGTGTATGAGAAAATATGTAAGCCATGTAAACCAATGTATTTAAAAAATTTAAATAAAAAAAAAGGAGACATAGGGGAGCTTCTACGGGAGGGAAAATGTGGTACAGGATACCTAAAATTCAAACAAGTGGTGAACCACAGAAGGGAAAAGGACTGAGTCATGTCTTGGAGGGTGATAGCAAAGGTGCAATTTTTATTTATTTTGCATATCATAACTTTGCTAGAGCTACAAATGTCCTGTACATAATGATTCTGTCATATACCATGCTTTTTTATTTTTTGTTTTTTAGATTATAGTACAACAGATGTTAAGAGAGAAATTTTATTGTGGGCTGTAACGGAGGACTTGTTAAACAAAAGTCGTAATGTAATACTTGTGAGTGCAATGAAAAATCAATAGGCTACATTGTTAAAATATATATATAATGAACTATAGTGACAAGCTATAGCATATAAAAGAGTAGAATATTAAAAAGAATAGAGACGATAGATCATGCAAATAGAATTATTCCACACTTATGGAGTTGTGCATATCACAGATATATGAGAATGTCGTCAGTTATCAGCAGAATAACTTGAGACAAAAAACAAGGTGAGCGTAAACACGTTGTCCCTAATGGTGCATTCTGCCCTTCATGGCCAATTAGTGGCCCAACGAAATGCAACATCGCTGTGACCTGATACTGTAGTGCACCCTTGGGTCAGTCATTCTATTTTTCAACACGCAGCGGTGAATTGCATTACTCATCAAAACTGAATCCAAATTCAGAGCGGGTTTGCACAATGGACAAATTGATCCACATCCTCAAAAAACATAAAATTGATCTCACAGCAAGTGAGCATTTTGCAATGTCAATCTTTTTTAGTTCTTGACTTCACACTTTTGTCAATTTTAAAAAAGGTATGTGAGAGGTGGTGGTGGTGGTGGGGAGCACTGCACGAGTTTTCAAACATACGTTTTCTGTACCTCAGCTGCTCTCGCCAATAAAGTGGGATTGAAAGCGACATGTCGACAGTCAGGGGTGAACAGTTGTGAATGAAGAGAGAGACAGGTTCGAAATGTGCCGGGCCGGCCTCCTTAACATGACACAGAAGTCCTACAAAGTCCACTGTAACGGTGTGAAAAAGACAGTTGTTTTTTCTCAGTCTGTATCAAAGCCCTCCATGCATGGTTAGACGCTAAGTCCAAGAGTAAAAAGAATTGTCTGTTTCTGTCCTTTTACCATCTGTTTGTCCCTGGTTACATTCACAGACCTCCATGATCAAATCTGAGATGCTTTCTTGGCTATTGTGAAAGTCCATGGACTCAGCAGAGATTTTAGTACAATCACTGTTTAAGAAAACAATACTGCAGGTAATGTAAAAATGCAAATTGGACAGACAGGTTTGGATTTAGATTTATTTGACTAAACTTCAAACACTGGAAATGACATGTATAATGACAATGTTACAGTAGCTGGAGTGTCAAGCTAAATCAGAACAGAGCTGCTAATGTATCAGAACCAGCTCCTGCGATGTGTGTAAATGCTATATACAGTGAGTTTTCCTCTAACATAATGTGTAACTTCCACAAAATAAGGTGGTTAGCTAATGATATACTGCTTGGCTTTGAAAGAAATGCTACATTAGCAGTCCTAGCAGTAATAATACAGTAGTTAGCCGGACAAGCTAAAGGTTTTCAGGTTACACACATTTTAAGCATTCCATACAATGCAAGAGTGTTTATGGTTTTGGAAAGGCTAAGATAAAAAGACACCACCCTCAAAATTCTTATATCAATCTTAATATAAATCCAAGCTTATATACTATTAGACCATTAGGGAAAGGCTTTAGCAAAGTGTGAATTTGTTCCGAATGTCTAGTGTGCAGGAATAGAGGTGAATTTGGCTAGCTATTTGAAGTCTATTTCTATCTTGTTTCACACACTTCAACACCAGGAGCAATTGCCAGGAGATTAGTTTTCATTAAAGTAAAATTATGCTGGTGTGTTAACTGCATGCCAAATTAACCAGAGCACACAAGGCCAAATTGCAAGTCACTGTATGATCAGTTGCTAACAAGCATTTAAAAAGTTATTTTTTTTAAACAGAGTCCAATGCAGTCACTAAAACACATCATAAAACACATCAGGGCTACATTCTCTTCCAGCCAGGGGCGGATCTACAGGGGGGCAAGGCCCTACAGTGGGGGGGGTCAGCTGCACCCCTCTAGATCCACAGCTGGCCACCTAACTTTGGTGTTCAAAAAAACTGTACTTGTAAAAACAAACTGCATGAAACAAACAATTAATTTATATTAATTAATAATAAATAATAATTGTAAATGTAATCTTAGCCCCCTGCCCCTCAAATACTTCCTTGCATCAAACGTGCAGAACGGCTTTTGCACAGTCTGGCTCGCACACAGCGAGTCTGCTGCGGCGTGGTGGCCCTAAATCCCAGCAAAGACTGGAGCGACTGAGCTGCCCCCCCCCCCCTAAGCCTCTGAAGGTGAAGTCAGTTTCCCCAGGTGAAGTTTAAACACACATTTAATAATTTGTAAAAAATGTAATGTATGCTAAAGGCGAGTCAGCATCAACAACAGCGCGTCTATTACAGTAGCCAAAAGTCAAATCACCCCCTCGTGACTTGCAAGAGCATTCTGCCATTTGATTACTTTTAGTATAATACAAAGTATTACAAACTGGCATGTTTGAATTCATAACGTTTACAGAGGGTCGCCGTTTCGGAGGCGTTATGTTACAACACACTACAGTACTTGATGAGACCGATCATTTGTATGTGATTAGTTAAGGAGTATTATAAAATCCACTTCCTCTCACATATCACGGCAATAAGGCTGCACAAATTAAATCAGGTTACATCCTTTACTGTCAAACTGGGAAAACAAAAAATACAATGGGATGAAGAAGGCTAGTCTAAACATAACTTTTGTGTGCATGTAATAAATCTCTTCTGATTTTATGTTTGTTAGGCTACTTATTAGCTACATGGCCCTAGAGTGTAATGTAATACAAGGATAACCACAGCTTTTCACATCTTGAAGTTTGCAGGCCAGAGTAGATGGAGATATTAGCTGAAGCCTAAAAGTGGGGATATTGCCAGCCAAGTTCTGAGTATTGCACAGGAGAAAGAGAAGGAGGGAAATGAAGAAGGAGAAGGCAGTAAACTGGAGAGACCAGGCAGGTCAGAGCAGGAGAAGACCACAGAAGGAGATGCAGACATAAGTAAAAGAGAAAAGGGAAAGGAAGAATTGACTGTGAGGGATGAAGAGGAGGCTGCAGATTCAGAGAGAGAGACAGAGGCAGGGAGTGATCAGGAGGAGGCAGATGAAGATGACAGGGAGGAAGAGGCCTGCAGTTAGCCCTGGACCATATGGTATGTTTTTATTCTCCTTCCATATAAATTGCAATAAAGTAGCATAACTTGTCATGCTTTTTGGCCATTTCTATTCTGTTGTATATGTTATAGGGTTAGATATGTAAAGATTTACATATATACATACATTATCTAATGAGGTTTTACAGTTTCTCTATCATAGTGTTTTTTTGACCTTTTGTTTGATCATAATTTCTGATAACATAAGACACATTATATTCTATTTTCTATTCTATTTGTCTGTATCAGTAAATATGATCAAGCCATTTAATTCAATTTCAGCTAAATTCAATTTTATTTATAGTATGAAATCATAACAAGAGTTCATTGTTCTCAAGACACTTTACAGATAGAGTAGGTCTACAACACATTTTATAATTTGCAAAGACCCAACAAGTCCCCCGAGAGCAAGCATTTGGTGCAACAGTGGCGAGGAAAAACTTCCTTTTTGGTGGAAACCTCAGACAGACCCAGGCTCTTGGTGGGCGGCCATCTGCCACCGGTTGGGACACAGAGACGGCTACAGATCTACAGATATAGAGATAATTCTATATTATATTAAAGCAGTTGGTATGATGAACGGTGGCAATTATAGTAACAACAAAGATAATGGAACTATGACTAGAAATAAAAGTTGTAGCAGTTCAGGGCATAGTAGGGCACAGCAGTGCGTTTACATATGGGGGTTCCCATGTACTAACTACTAGTAGTAACTAGTAACTTCATGGAGAACAATGAACACTGGATCTGCAGTACGTTACCATGTCGTTCACTACCGAAGGTAAGCTACCGACACCTTGATACTATGTGACTGTCCCGCTATTATTACAGACATTTGAATTAGCCACAGACACTTGCCTTGTTCATGGACTAATGGCGGTGTGCTGTTGAGATAGCCTAGAAATCTAGACGCACCCTAGCAGCAGCAAATGTAATTTGCAGCCAGGGGGGTCTAGGCACTCTCCGTTGGCTTGTGAACTGGAAAAACCAAACTCTGGCCAATCACATCGTGTATAGAGTCGGTGGGCGGGCTTATGGCTGCCGCTGCTGCTGGGAACAGCGGTCTTCTGGAAGCCTTGGAGTTAAGCTTTTCTTTGAGAAAAGAACAAAGAACGGCACAGAAATCATTCTTAAAAAAGGAAGATGTGTTCAGAGTTTTGCCGACCGGATACGGCAAAAGTTTAATCCATCAACAAGCTTCGCTACCTTCTTCGTTGCTCTGCCTGGTTGTAGCGCTATCCTATTGCGTGCAGAGGGAATTTGAAAGACAACAGTTTATCCCGCCCCTCGGATTGAGCTCTGCCAATGGTGAGTTCCCAGACCCAACATCTTGATGTGGGTCTGCCTTGTCAGGCTACTGTTGAGAATGAATAGGGGGAAAACTGGAATGGATATTTGGCATTATTTTAAACAAACGCAAAACACTGATGTATGAAATTGATAATTTGATTAATTTACTTAGAAATCAAAGGTGCAGTGGCCGGTTAGCTCAGTTGGTAGAGCAGGCGCACATATAGAGGTTTATTCCTCGTTGCAGAAGTTTCCTGCATGTCTTCTCCCCTCTCTCTCCCCTTTCACATCTGAGCTGTCCTATCCATTAAGGGCAGAAATGCTCCCCAAAAATAATTTTTAAATCGAAAGTGCAAGATTATTCCGGCCCACTTTAACCCCTAATCACAGCCAATGTGTCCATGCCTCTGCCTTTGATCCCAGAGAAACTTGATTGTGTCTTTTTTACCATTTGTATCCACACGCTCACCCGTATAGAAAAGAGAGGCAGAGGAGGAGAAGGAGAGGGCGACAGGACAGACATTTTCTGTATTCTCTATAATGAGCCGGTTTGAGCCAGAGCCAAACCTGGACCAGACCCGCAACAGCTCGGTCCAGCTCATTATGCAAGGCTGCAGACAGCTCTGGCAGACAGAGGGGGGCCACAGCGAAAAAGAAGAGAGGGGAAGATGAAATGAAAGAAGAGAAACGAAGGGAGGGAAGATACAGACAGAGGGAGACTGGCACATATAGGGAAAGCAAATGAAAGATGGGGATATGCGAGAGATAAGGGTAGACTCGCACAAAGAGAGGATGAGAGGGAGCGGGGGAGGGCTGAGGTCTGTCCTTTGGCCGATGGTCAATTAGTGGTGGGGAGAGAAAAAGGCCACGGCGATCTGTGTGTGTGTCTGCGGCTGCACCGAGCTCTCAGCTTGTTTACTCTTCTAGTGAAGGAGACAGCTGGGGCACCTCTAACACTGAGGCCGTAGAGCATCATTAGAAGAAATATTAATGAGGTGAATGTGAGATGAAATGTTTCTTGTATGTCAGTGGAGTGAACAAAGGAAGTTGCTCTAAAACTACATGCCCAGTGCTTGAAAAAAACCGATGTATCTTAGGGAATATAATACAGAGTTATGCCTAACGGATTGCAGTAGGATTTGGGAGTAAACTTACTTTGATATACCTTAAAATTAACTAAAGGTTTTGGATTGTTAAACACATTTTATGGGATTACATTATAGAGGCACTATTGACCTTATAGTTCAGGGATTCAAGGGTACCCCAGGGTGTACTTCTGCAGTTGCTAGGGGGTACATGGAAATATATTTGAAGAAGTAATTTGAAGAAAAATAAATTATGTTTAACAAAAACCCTTGTATTGAGTCAGCTGTGCCATTGAGCACTACATGTTATGATTGAGAGTACATTAAAGAAACTATCAACGAGCTAAAAGTAACTATTACTGTAATAATAAGCTAAGATGTTGCAATAAGTTACCCTCTATAAAGGGTTTGGAAACAGTGGTGTAGTCTAATGTATTGTAGTGGGTGTACTCTATGTATATATTGGCCACAATCTGCCTCTGGGGGAGGGGGGTGGGGGGCATATCATAGTAGGAGGTCTGGATGTCCTCCCCCAGGGAAGTTTTGAGCATTAATGATTTCATTTCCTGAATTAGGATACACTTTTATGCACCAATGTACGGTGGAAATACATTTATTTATCCTATGTGAAAAAGAAAAACACAGATGACAATTCAAAATACAGTATATCAAACATATAATGGAAAGTATGTTGTTGTCATTGGGCATTTTTAAGTGGGTATATGGAAATCCTGGAGCTTTCTTAGTGTGTATACTGCGTATACCTGCGTATCACGTAGACTACACCGCTGGTTTGTAAATTGTAACTAATGGTATGGAAAAAACATGAAGAATCTTGACCAAAATAACTTATAACCAAAGCTTGGCGGCGACAGTGTAAGACACACACATATTTATTAATAGATTACCAACATTTATGACTGCATTATTACCAAAAAGAAAGGCTAAACACCAAGGATACAGCTCATACTATTGGTTGTTTTCCTAGGTGATCTACAATTAACCCTATTGCATGCTAAATGCCCGCAAAATGTCAAAGTAATGTAAAACTTTGGGTAGGTTTCAGACACTTGTTCGCGTTCCAGCATTTTCTCTTTCAGACTTAAGAGTCAGACGATGAAAGAGGAGAAGAAGAAGAAGAAAAGAAGAAAAAGAAGAAGAAGAGAAGCCCTATTTTACTATTTCACTCCTGCAGGGCCAGTTTAATGCATTCCTGGCCAATCTCTATTGAGGGCCGGCTGATGTGGGCAGGCGTACGGTTTGCACAATCCTCTCCCCAGCATTCCTCTGTTTGTCTGCCTCTCCATTAAGGACATGTAGTCTGGCCAATATGTGTTTGTATGTCTGGCAGGCTAGCTGGCTCGCACGGGCTGGGCAAAAGGGATGTGTGGGCAGAATGCTAACTCAGTCTGATTGTTAGTTAGTATCAAAGCGCGTGTGTGTGTGTGTGTGTGTGTGTGGCCATGTCTGAGGAAACCAAGGTCAAGATCATAATAATTTCTTTAAAAAAAATCATCACATAAATTGCTTGAAAGTGTTGCTGCACTTACTTACTTGATAATTCAGCAAGCGACCCTGTTGCTCCACCGTGCTTGTATTACTGCATTTTGTTTAGCAATCCCCTATAGTCTACGTTGGATGACTAAAAGAAGCAAACACAAATGAGGCAATGACAAACAAACCTTCTCAAGCTTTTCAGGAAGACGTGAGAGGGTGATGTCAGTAGGCAATATGGGACAAACTGCTGGGAAAACAAAAAAGAGAAGAAAAAGCAGACAGACGTGTGACATAGGACAGCGGGGTAAAAAGAGACGGACAATCACAGTGATATGTCTGGAAAATAAGGTCTTTATTCTGGCTTCGGTAACAGCAGTGAATCTCATCAATTTGTAGCTCATAACAATACATGAATAAAACTATTAATCTTCCATGTGTGCGTTTGTTGGCATATTTTTCGCAGGCATTTGTGAACTTGTACTGGTTGCGCGGACGTGCAGGAGGTTCCATTCATACTACAATTGAGGGTCCCTGTTGGTCTGGCGTTCCGCGAATGCACATTTTCCAACCCAGCGTTTGCGCGATTTCTTGCCAGGAGTCCAACACCATTTGGTTGTCTTTGTATTCCTTCAAAGATGTATGATATAAATGTGTGCAACGCGGATCTTCCTACACAACCTGTCTCCAAAACAAGCATCCATTTGTTATCTTCTTCTTGACGAAGCAGCTACAACGCCAAATTTTGGGCTGCACGCGGATATCCACATAGGGGTAGAACTGCAAAGTTGAATCGATTATATGTCAACTATTAAATTGATCACCAACTATTTTGATAATCGATTAATTGGTTTAAATTTAATTGGTAAACATTCTCAAATATAAATAAAATAAGACATTTGAAGACGCGTATCTTGGGCTTTGGACATTGGAGGATGACGACATTTACTTCACCCGGAGGATATGTGATATGGATATAAATCCTATATTTAAAAATGCAGCACATGTAATCACACCCTAAATATTAAGGGCATTTTCACCAGCGCACGTAGACATGGAAGAACCCTCTTTCTATTCAGCAGTTCTGTGCATTTACTTGGTGAAACACAGCACATTTCATTTTCTTGATTTCCTGTCAGCAAACAAAGGGGAAACCTGCTTTGTCAAAGCTCCAATTCCTCCGCTACACCCCTTCTGTGCTTCCCTGTGATTAGGTTCAGAGCACATCATGGGGGTGAGGGGCGTGAAATCATTTGTGGTTGTAATTATGGGCTCCCCTCTCCAGAGTAATCATGAGCTATTAAAAACCACCCTCAGCTCAGCCCCTCATCAATGCCAGTTAACATCTATGTTCCTCTGGGAGGCTGAGGGGAAGAGGCCAACTAGCCGCAAACTGCAGTGGGCACAGAGCGGTGTGTGTGTGTGTGTGTGTGTGTTGTTCTGTATGTGTGGAGCTAGCACCTACTTTTGACTTTTGTGTGCATGGAAATACATGAAATAATACAGAAACTCTAACTCTGAGCTAAAACCCTGAACACACTTTAAAACAAAGAAATATTAATTTGGCAGCCTTTGTGTCTGTACACGGCTACTTCTACTTTTTATTGACTTTGTATGTTACCGTGCTATCTCTACAATTCACTTTGTTTTTAATCTTAAAATGCTAGACAGACTAATAGTGCTGATGTAAGGTAATAGTTCTCACTAATGTTGCTGCTTACAAACCTTAAATCTTAAAGTGCCCATATTATGCTCATTTTCAGGTTCATAATTATATTTAGAGGTTGTACCAGAATAGGTTTACATGGTTTCATTTTCAAAAAACACCATATTTTTGTTGTACTGCACATTGCTGCAGCTCCTCTTTTCACCCTGCGTGTTGAGCTCTTTGTTTTAGCTACAGAGTGAGGCATCACACTTCTATCCCATGTTTTTGTTGGGAGTCAAACATGCGCAATAGCTAGATAAGGACTACTAGCTAGAAGCTAGCGCTGCTAGCGGTTAGCCACCTCGTTCTCAATGGCAAAACACTGCTACAACACTATAGAACTACTTACATGTCTCTCGTCTGCAGGTATTCCACACAAAGTTGGAAGTGCGCCCTCGTTTAGAAGAAGTCTCCCGGCTAATCCTGCCTTGTACTGACCGAAGTTGGAGAAACAGCTAGCTGATGTGGTATTAGCTAAAGTGGTTAGCACACACCAAATTTTTTGGCCGATGACATAGACGGCCTGCCGATTTTGACCAGCTCACCAGGAGACTGAAGGCAGGATACATTCAGAAACCTGTATCTCACTCAAAACAGCATGGATGTTTTTGTTTTTTCAAGTTTGTAAGCGTGTGGAAGCACCAGAGACACAAAATAACACCCCAAATGTTTTTCATAATATGGGCACTTTAAGGCGGCAGTTACTGTAAGTTACATTTTTGGATGAAACCAACCATTTTTAAAAACATGACCAGGTTTAACTGATGTAAATGCAATGATTTAGCTCATAAGGCTTCAAGTTATGTGGAGTAAACAGAAAGCTAAGGGACTGAATGGAAATTATTGGGGTGGGAAGAGAGAGACCGAATACAAAAGAAAAGCCCTCCCTAGCATTATTGATATTTTCTTGGACCCTCCCCTTAATTTAAAAAAACCCTGCAATGTAATGTATTGTGTAGTGGTGTAAATATTTCATCATCTTAATTTTTTTGAACAAAAAAAAAGGAGTGAATAAAATATGAATCTAGGATAAGCTGACATAAAAGACCCTCCCATGCTCTCCCAAAGATTTTAGACTATGCTTCATTCAGCAAAAAGTATATTACCCCTCACCCCCTGAATCATTTGCATACAGTCCCTAACTCAGACTGCTGAAAACTCATATTAGCTTCAGTTGAACTTCAGAAGTTAAGATGGATTTTTTTTTATAGCACATAATTTTTATAACAGTCTAAATTGCTTACTTAAATACTTACTATGGAATATGTTCTATATTAGGAATGAGGTCAGTGTCTCTCTTTCTACCCCTCACTCCCTCCCTCTCTCTGACAGTTTCATAGGCTTTGTGCCACCCCTTGTAGCACCCTGGTTGAATGAACACAATCCCATTATCGGTGACAGTCAATTAAACATCTAAATGCCAAATTCTGAATACTTGATGCTGCGACACAGAGGGCAATTGAAGATCGTTGGCCAGAGACTGATTGGCCCATCTGAGTCTGGGAGGGGAATATTATGGTGATGACAGTGTCTGAATGGATGTCTAGTGTGACAAATCTAAATATTCAAAAGGTGGCGTTTATACTGTACGAAAGTATTTCCTCAAAGTTCGTTTTTTTTTTCTTGTCCACACTACAATTTGAGTAATCTCTGCATTTGACACCCATATGTGCAGAGGTAAAAAAAATAAATAAACAAAAAGCCTCAATTTTATATTTGTTAATCATCTTACTTTTTAGTATTTTTTTTTTAAATCTTTGTAGCGTGTAACACATTTTTACTTCCTCATCTAAAAGATTCCACGTTTACTCCTTTTGCTGATATACATCTTTGTTTTACATTTGTTCTAATCTTTATCTTTCTGTACACGCACATTCCCCTCAGTTCATATTTGCTCTCTCCAATCTGAAACTGCTTCTGGATAGACTCTGGAACCATCCTATTTTTGACGTTATACATTATTTGCATTGTTTTGGCTTCCACCAAGTCTCTAAATTTAGTTTAGTTTAGTCTCTAAAAAGTTGTACAACTGGGTTGCTCTACTTTTTAAAATGTGCTAAAATGTTAAAAATAGCAGCGTAATGCCCGTTCTAGCTTAGCCTCTGTGCTAACATAGTATGCCGTTCTACTGAGCTACTTTGAGCTAACTGTATGCAGATATCTCTTTATAGAAACGTCGTTTCTCAACTCCATTCTCGCGTCTCAAGTTGCTAATCGGACTAACAATGACCAGCGCACGGAACAACACAGAGCTCCGTTACATATCCACTGGCTACACAGGACCCACAGAAATATTGCTCGATGCCCCCAGAGTTTGTGTCGTCAGACAGATAGCTGATGGGTTCTTTGATCGCAACTTGGGAGCTGTGTCTCACAAGGTGGTCCTACAGCCCACAAAGACTACAGCAAACAACACAAGTAGAAAAGAAAAGAAGAAGAGGACAGCGGAATACAAGACTGGGAAGAAAGGGAAAAGGTCATATCAGCCGTGTGTGTGTGTGTGTGTGTGTGTGTGTGTGTGTGTGTTTGCTTTATTGAGAGGGAACTAGTGAACATTTCTGTCACATTGTATTGACACAGCAGGGAGCTGAGTGAGAAAAAAAAAAAAAAAAAAAGTGAGAGGAGAGTTTATTCTCTTTCTATTCCCTCCTCTACTCAGTCTTTTCCCTCCCTTTTTGTCCATTCAGTGGTGTATGTGCTTGTGTGTCCCCGTGTGTGTGTGTGTGTGTACACACTCTCTGGCACACTTGAATCTTTTACTGATTACCTCACACACATCACGTCTTTCTGGAGGGCTTTTACCGGGGGAGGATTATCAGGCAGCCGGAGCCTTTTAACCCTTTCTCTGCCCTCGCTGCTTACACCAGGCAGCTGACAAATGCTTCCATCATGTCTCCATCTAATAGCTGCAATATGCAACGTTTTTACCTTGTAGTAGGCAGAAGGGGCCACAGGTAGAGAGGCCGACTGGAAATGATGTCATGAGGTCGCTGGTTCAATCCCTGGTGACCAACAGGAGGGTGTACAGTTGTGAGCTAAATTATTAAGGAGTACTCTTTTGATGCATGTTAGCAGAAGGAAAACAGTGCCAATCATGCTCCTTCTTGACAGACCTTGAAGGGGAAGTGACAAAGAAAAAAAAATAGTCTCGCTATAGGAGGCAAAATAAGAGTTCTCTTGCAAAACGTAATGTGCAAAATAATTGTTTTTTTTCCTCGATTACATTGTTTTTTAGATCATTAGGAGCCAAAATGTTATTAATTGCACAGCCCTACTTTACATTGTAAGGGTTACTGGCAAAAACTGCTTGTGTGGGTTTGAGAACATTTTCCCAAAATCAGGCTCAATTTTTGCTTATCCTCACTCGTTTAGAAGAAAAGTGAAAGGTTGTACCATGGCTTGTTGGAGGCTTGTGTTTTAAGTCTATGCCAGTAAGAACAGGGTGAGTGTAATATATGCCTGAACTGAAGTCCCTCATAAACATAAATGCACATTATGTGCGCCATCTCTGAGGTGGTCGGGTGTTTGTCTCTTCTCCCTCCCTTTCTCCCCTCCTCATGTTTTCCTCTGTTTTATGTGTGTGTCCTGCCCATCCTCTTCCATTCAATTCCCCCGTTTACCATGACAATAGGTGCCTGCCGAGACACCTCTCCCATGTATAGCCCTGGCCACCGCTGGCTACTGGCAGGGGCCCATTCACTGCCGCAACCCACCCTGGCCCATAAAGAGCCTGGCAGGGCTGGCTAGCCCCTGTAAACAGCCGACACCACACTTGTTGTGTCTGCCGTCTATACTACCGGGGAAGGAGGCAGGATGGTTTATGTACTTGGTTTTGTCAGGGGTAAAAGAGGAGGGGTTTGGTTTTTATGTACCCAATAGGATAGACCTGCACTTTGAATGGACAGGAAAACTGTTAAGGACAAATTGTTCGACGAAGGACCAGATTGTTTCAAGACCAGACATGGTAATAGCAGTCTGAGTGCTACCTATCAGCATGTCCTGTGTGTATTTCATTTTTTTTCCATCCAACTTTTCCACCTGCAAGAAATCAGTCTACTGTATAAGTCCTCGGTGTTGTGTACTTACAAGACAATAATGATCAAAAAGAAAAAAATTGACTTGTATTTAATTTATCTGCAGCATTTATTTGCATGGATTTTTTGTTTGGGCCCACGCCGTCTGTTCTGGTAATTTGATTGAATCTATCTGTGAGGGCGGACACTAAAAATAGTTTATCATCACTTACTTACTAACAGCTGGGGACCAGCACTGTTAGCTGTTGCTTCGTGTCATGATTTGAGCTCTCCGTATGTTACTTCATGACTCAGCACATTAGTCACTCCATGTCGTGTTTCAAATCATGAGTGTTGAGGTTACAGGACTACTGGGAGTTTTGATAGTATGGTCATTTGCCATCACTATAACTCGACCCATCAGCTAACGCTAGCTAGACCCTGCTCTTATGCATAATACAGGACGTAGTAGATGGAAGTAGAAGGAGGTGTTAAAATAACAAGGACGGTAAGCAACATCTGGTGGGAGTCATTGCTAACTTCAGAAAGCTAAGCTAACAAGATTTAACTTCCAGAGTGGAAGCTAGTTAGCCTAGGACATTAACAGCATAACAGACAGCAGGCCCCCAGGAAGAGCGCTCGGCCTTGCAGCCAGTTTTGTCCAGTGGCCACTTTCAGTATTGAATCAAAAAAATCGATCAGCTCAGGAAGGATTTTCCCCTATAGGCCACCATTGTGAAAATGACGGCAGCAAAACTGTTGCCAGGACACCTTGAACTGAAAACAAGGTTGGTTTGACTCTTTCTATTCTGAATTTTAATCCATGGACTTTTAATATTTGAAAAACTCTCCTTAAGCCGAGAAAAGCGATTGAAAAATCTGTGACGTCACCACAATGAGCCAGCGGGAGAAACACTACTGCACATATTAATTGGGCCGCATATAACAGAAGTAAAAAAAACTCCATTAAACTGAATAGGCCCCCCGAAGTGTAGTCTTTCTTATTACGTATCTTAAGTCTTATACTTATAACAGCTTTAGGACAAAGAAACTTTCTTGACATTATTTTCTTTTAAATTGACAAACATCATATGTGTAATTCATGGCTCAATTCAAACGCGATCAAATTATTATTTTTCCATCCCCATTCACTAGTGTGCATATTTTAGGTCCCATTGTGGTTCCCACTGGAAAGAGAGCCACTTCGCCTCTCTATGGCTTGCTGCACAGATTCTGGAGGAGACTCTGTCTTGTGCTTACAATTGCCAAATTACGGGGGAAAAAATACTGCCACAAAACATTGCCCCCTCTCCTTGGCGATGGCTGGAGGTCAGACGGGTTAGCAGGCGACTGTACTGTAGCCTCTTTAGCAGAAGCCACACATGATTGGCTTCGTCTCAAGAGCTGCGTTCTCTCCAAAATCAGCAATTTAGTCTTGGGGCATTTACGAGGCTTTGATGTGATTGGAGGAGAGGTTTTGTGTGTGTGTGTGTGTGTGTGTGTGTGTGTGTGTGTGTGTGTGTGTGTGTGTGTGTGTGTGTGTGTGTGTGTGTGTGTGTGTGTGTGTGTGTGTGCATGCCTCAGACCTTGGGAGGGCTGGCTCTGCAAGCCCAAACTTGCCCGGGCGATGCCACAAAGCCCGTCAGAAATGAAAGATGATGGGAACACAGCGCCAAGAAGCATAAGAGGAAATTCATCAGTAATTCTTCTAAAGACAAACACACATCCAACTGTCACACAAAAGCTGATATATGATCCAGCCACACTTATTGGAATTTGTCTGTTACTAAATATGTGCTTTTTAAATCGCCCCATTGACAAAGAGATAAGGAAACAAAGAGCGAGGTGCTTATCTTATAAAAAGTTTACACGTACATGATTATTTTGAAAGACATTTCCTTTCATTTGTGCCCTTCGTTTACACACAAACTGAGAATTCGCCTCTGAAAATGATTCTTTCTAAAAACTCCGGCCAGCAATTTTGGAAAACTTTGTTTGCTCGTTTGCATGTAAAACTGAGACAAACAGAGGTTTAGGCAGCGGTTGTTGCTATTTTTGGGATTCTGATCTGGCTAACGCGGGCGTGAGCTTCTCGTTACACTGCCACCTACAGGTTTGGCATGCTCAGGACGGTATATATACACGGGTTCCTGTAAACGAACACTTTTCTGAAAACTGACTGGTATGCACAATGTTATTTTTGAAAAACGGAGAGGGTGAAATGTCAGTTTATGAAAATAGCCGGCCACGTGTAAACGTAGCCTTAAAGGGAAGAGCTGCAGCCAACAGTTATTGACGCAGGTGAGCCATAGTTAACATATAAAAAGATAAAACGGATGATAATTACAGGTTGTGTATATAGCAGTGTGTGTGTGTGTGTGTGTGTGTGTGTGTGTGTGTATTCTCTCTGCCTCACACAGGCAGAACTCCTATGAAGAAACATGATTAAACAACAAAATGGAGTTTACAGTTGTCTCCTGATAAGCAATGAGAGGAAAGCGCTTGCTGTTGATTTAACTTTAATCCTTTTAAAACGTATTGACAGGAGCTGTTGCTGTTGGCAGCGATCTATTGAAGGCGTGGAGTCGCTTCTGGAATTTTCCACTGGTTTCACACAGTACACACACGACTTGTTCCTCTCACGCCAAGTTATCTATAGAGGTAGACACTTCAGACTGATTCCTGACTTATCAGAGGGGGCTCAGCCGATTAAAGTTCAAGATCAATTTCAAACTCATGGCGAAATGGCTTTTTCACAAAGGAGGGAGACCAATGAATACTGTGGCCCATCAACCTCAGAATATTCACGCAAATTTCAGAAATGGAAAGTCAGGGAGAAAATTGCACTTTATATGGAGTTTTGAAGGTTATAGCGATAACGTTGATGACGGTGTTTAGTGTGGGCTCATCTTATGGCGCACCAAAAATATTCATAAGACATTGATTTGGTTGTCAAATTGTATCTCAGACAGGGCAGGCTCTGAAGTGTTGCTCTGGAGGGAAACTGAAGGAAAGAATGGGATGGAAGACGTTTGGAGAACTGAAACTGAGGTTGATTTACATTGTGATGAGCACAAAAAAAAAATGCAGGATAGATGATTTCTCTTTGCATAAATTTGTTTAAATATAAATCGAGGCAAACATACAGAATGTGATTCTATTTCACGGTTGTCTTGTCACGGAAAAACGCTGATGATTGACCAGCAAAAAAAAAAAAAAAAAAAAAAACCCTCAGCCATGCTCGAGGAAGTGGAACACCATGTCCTGCTGTGAGATGTGAAGAACTGTGGAACCTGTAGTTAATATCATTTAGTACTGGGGGGGGGGGTTGGTGTGTGTTTGCATATGTGTTTGCTAATGTGTGCAAGATTGTACTCCAACAGTTGTGGAAGAAGTATTGAGATCCTTTACTTAAGTAAAAGTACTAATACCCCACTGTAAAATACTCTCCTACAAGTAAAAAGTCCGGCCGTGTAAAAGTACTCAATGCAGAAAAATCCTCACAGTTTAGAAACTGGTAACAATCAAGACAGTTCTGTCAATCTAGTAAGTGTTTAATCATCTAATCAATCCTGCTGTACTTGTAGGCTTGTATATTGTTGGGTGATTTAATTTATAATAAGACATCATATTTTATAAATGACAGTAGTAGAGTAAAAAGCGGCATAAAAAAAAAAGATTCCAAAGTAAAGTAAGTACCTCAAATTTGTACATAAGTACAGTACTTGAGTAAATGTACTTAGTTACATTCCACCACTGGTGAAAAATCAAGTCACTTCAGGCAGCTTGGTGGGGTCAGCCCTATGTTCCCACAGCCCAATGGTCCCACAGCCCAATGGTCCCACAGCCCAATGGTCCCACAGCCCAATGGTCCCACAGCCCAATGGTCCCACAACCCAATGGTCCCACAGCCCTATGTTCCCACAGCCCAATGGTCCCACAGCCCAATGGTCCCACAGCCCTATGTTCCCACAGCCCAATGGTCCCACAGCCCAATGGTCCCACAGCCCTATGTTCCCACAGCCCAATGGTCCCACAGCCCAATGGTCCCACAGCCCTATGTTCCCACAGCCCAATGGTCCCACAGCCCTATGTTCCCACAGCCCAATGGTCCCGCAGCGCTATGTTCCCACAGTGCTATGTTCGCCACATTTCTAGGACATTTTCAAAATTAGGCCTTGTGTTCCTACAGTTCCCTTCAATTTAAGCCCTATCCTCCCACAACTAATTTTGGAAATAAATCTTAGAAATGTGGGAACATAGGGCCTAATTTTGGGACTAATTTTGGCATGATTGGCCAGATGTGCAAAGGTGAGAAAATAGGACATGATTTAAAACTTTTCATTCTTTATAAAACAACTTCCATAACTTTTTGTCTGTAAAACAGAGTGCAACAACACAAATGCCCTTTATCCCCTTTTGTTAATTCATCGCAGCTTGTCCCTGTGAAAAGTGTCTTTGCTGTACTTAAAGCATCAAAGTACTAAGTAGTAATAACAGTCAAATGCTCAACTCTAGTTTCAAAGAAATCCAAGTACACGGTAATTGCTATGTGATGTGATGTGATGTGATGTGATGTGATGTGTGTGTGTGTGTGTGTGTGTGTGTGTGTGTGTGTGTGTGTGTGTGTGTGTGTGTGTGTGTGTGTGTGTGTGTGTGTGTGTGTGTCCTTCTCGCCCACCTGTGCCAAGTCATACTGGCCCATCACACCATCTCCAGTGACTGCTAACAGGCATGCTGTCCAGGCAGGCCCAGACCTGCCTTGTACAATGATTAGTCCTGCTTGTCTTACACCAGACACAATGGCCCCTTCCTCACAGCCATGCATCGCTATTGACCAATCGCTAACTAACACGAATACAATGAAACAGAGAGGGAGAAACGGACCGTTTCATTGACAACAATAAGTAGAAGTGCAATGTGGGAGAGTCACATTCCACCAATGACTGTAATGACTGGAAATGTGACCGTGCTCATTCACTTTCCTTTTACACTGCAACACTATATGTGTGTATGAAACTTTGTTTTATTTTCAGATTAGAACTGTAGTTGGACTTCAGCATGAAAGTGTTATAAAGATACTACTAAGCAATATCTGACTTCATTCAAAAAAATATTTCTAACTGGATTCAAGGAATAGAGCTGGAACAATTCCAAATTTTGCTGTACAATTAATTGTCTCAGAAATAATTGCGATTGTTTCTTTCGGTCAAATTTTAAAATAGTTATTTATTACTTTAAAAAATAATAATGTAATAACTCAAATACACAGTCTATGAAGTAAACAACGCCTCTTTATAAAAAACATTTTTTTCTTACTGTATCCTCACTTGTCATTTTGTTGCTATGAAGGTGTATAGGGTCAACAACTAACATTTGAAATAATAATACAAATATTTAGTCTGACCAATAATCACATATAATTACAATTTGGCATATCTAAACTAAATCAACAATTACCAGAAAAGGACAGTTAGACAATTATGTAATAATTGTTGCAGGCCTATCAAGGGAAATGTCTGTTAAAAAAGGCTATCACTGGCTATCATTTTGTAGGTTAATAAAGTCGAAAAAGTATTTTTATTAAGTATTGTTAAAAAAGAACATTGATACCAATACAAATACCATGACTTCCAGACTGGTTCCTAAATTGTTTCTTTTTTCCGATACCAATATTATAAAACAAAAAGAAATTACATTACACATTATGTATTTTTCAGCTCCTACTACGTGAGGCCCGTCTCTGTGCGTAACGTAGAGTTTTTCCTGCCTGCTTCGACGACGTGTAACGTTAGACAGCCAATCACAAACATTATTATATCTTGGCAGAAGCATGCTGACACTGATGAGATTTACTCTTTAGATATTGAAATTGGCGAGGCATTTTTTTCGATAATTGATACTTTAGACGCAATTCGCTAAAAAGTATTGAATATGAACCCAGCTTTTTAAACGTTTCCAACCAGCGGGCAGCCTTTCTTTTCTTAACTGAATTAAACTGCGGTTCAATCTGTGAAATGCAATTTGATTGACCAGGATATTAACTTAAATTTTGAAGCAAATTTTCAAGAAATAAAAGTAACTTTTTTGGGTTTTAAAAGAAGACAGAATAATGCAGATTGGTCCAATAATATCAAGAGAAGTGACACTTTAATCTAGAAATTCTTTGAAACAAGTGTCTGCTGGTATACAGCTAGTGATCGACTTGTGTCCAGGCTGGTACGAGATGGACCTGCCTCGTGACTCTACCTCATATCGAAACTCAAGAGACTATTTCCATTAAATGGAGCACCGCACATCCTGTTTTCCAACCCAAATATTACTTGTTCAGTCACATTTTTGTGTGAGACTTGCAATGCAGCATTAACACACCCACATTCTATAGCTCATGTGATGCATATCACATCATATAAAAACAGACTGAACACACACATTAGACACAAATCATCTTGATTTCTGCATCAGGTATGTAATGGAACAGCAGCATTGTTGCTTATTTGTAAAAAAAAACTAAATGATTTTCTTTGCTTTTATTTTTCTTCTCCGTGAACCATCACCTTATCGTGGTGGAGAGGTTTGTGTGTCTCTGTGAACCTGAGGGCTGTGTTGTCTGGAGCTTTGTGCTCCTGGTAGGGTCTCCCAAGGCAAAGTGGTCTCAGGTGAGGGGCCAGACAAAGAATGGTTCAAAAACCCCAATGAAGAAGCAAGGTAGAGATGGAGTGACCCTGCCCGGAGGAAGCCCGGGGCCCCCGTCTGGAGCCAGGCCCAGACGGCGGGCTCGTCGGCGAGCGCCTGGTGGCCGGGTTTGCCACGGAGCCCGGCCGGGCACAGCCCGAACAAGCTACGTGGCTCCCATCTCTCCAGCCCATGGGCCCACCACCTGTGGGAGGAACCGTTGGGGTCGGGTGCGATGCCACATGGGTGGCAGTGAAGGTCAGGGGCCTCGACGGACCAGACCCGGGCGGCAGACACTGGCTCTGGGGACGTGGAACGTCACCTCTCTGTGGGGGAAGGAGCCGGAACTGGTGCGGGAGGTGGAGCGCTACCGTTAGATCTGGTGGGGCTTACCTCACGCACAGTCTCGGTTCTGGAACCATACTCCTGGATAGGGGTTGGACTCTTTTCTTCTCCGGAGTTGCCCAGGGTGTGAGGCGCCGGGCGGGTGTGGGGATACTCACAAGCCCCGGCTGAGCGCCGCTGTGTTGGAGTTTACCCGTGGACGAGAGGGTCGCCTCCCTCGCCTGCGGGTTGTGGGGGAAAACTCTGACTGTTGTTTGTGCATATGCACCAAACAGGAGTTCGGAGTATTCGGCCTTCTTGGAGACCTTGACTGGAGTCCTGCATGGGGCTCCAGTGGGGGACTCCATTGTTCTGCTGGGGGACTTCAACGCACACGTGGGCAATGATGGAGACACCTGGAGGCGTGATTGGGAGGAACGGCCTCCTGATCTAAACCAGAGTGGTTGTTTGTTGTTGGACTTCTGTGCTAGTCATGGATTGTCTATAACGAACACCATGTTCGAACATAGGGATGCTCATAAGTGTACCTGGTACCAGAGCACCCTAGGCCAAGGTCAATGATCGATTTCATAATCGTTTCATCTGATCTGAGGCCGTATGTTTTGGACACTCGGGTGAAGAGAGGGGCAGAGCTGTCAACCGATCACCATCTGGTGGTGAGTTGGGTCAGGGGTGGGGAAGACTCTGGACAGACCTGGTAAGCCCAAACGTGTAGTGCGGGTAAATTGGGAACGTCTGGAGGAGGCCCCTGTCCGACGGACTTTCAACTCACACCTCCCGCGGAGCTTTTCGTGCATCCCTGTGGAGGCTGGGGGCATTGAACCCGAGTGGACAATGTTCAAAGTTTCCATTGCTGAAGCTGCGGCGAGGAGCTGTGTCTTAGGATCTTAGGTGCCTCAAGGGGCGGTAACCCACGAACACCGTGGTGGACACCAGTGGTCAGGGAAGCCGTCCGACTGAAGAAGGAGTCCTTCCGGGATATGTTATCTCGGAGGACTCCGGAGGCGGTTGCAGGGCACCGAGGGGCCCGAAGGGCTGCAGCCTCTGCCGTGAAAGAGGCAAAGCAGCGGGTGTGGGAGAAGTTTGGAGAAGACATGGAGAAGGACTTTCGGTCGGCACCAAAGTGTTTCTGGAAAACTGTTCGCCACCTCAGGAGGGGAAGGGGGAACCATCCAAGCTGTGTACAGTAAGGATGGGACACTGTTGACCTCCACTGAGGAGGTAATAGGGCGGTGGAAGGAGCACTTTGAGGAACTCCTGAATCCGACTAATACGCCCTCTATGTTAGAGGCAGAGCTGGAGGATAACGGGGATTGTCGCCGATTTCCCAGGCGGAAGTCACTGATGTAGTCAAACAACTACACAGTGGCAAAGCCCGGGGATTGATGAGATCCGTCCAGAAATGCTCAAGGCTCTGGGTGTGGAGGGGCTGTCCTGGTTGACACGCCTCTTCAACATTGCGTGGAAGTCTGGGACGGTGCCAAAGGAGTGGCAGACTGGGGTGGTGGTTCCTCTTTTTAAAAAGGGGACCAGAGGGTGTGTGCCAATTATAGGGGTATCACACTTCTCAGCCTCCCTGGTAAAGTCTACTCCAAGGTGCTGGAAAGGAGGGTTCGGCCGATAGTCGAACCTCGGGTTGAGGAGGAACAATGCGGATTCCGTCCTGGTCGTGGAACAACGGACCAGCTCTTCACTCGCAAGGATCCTGGAGGGAGCCTGGGAGTATGCCCAACCGGTCTACATGTGTTTTGTGGATTTGGAGAAGGCGTATGACCGGGTCCCCCGGGAGATACTGTGGGAGGTGCTGCGGGAGTATGGGGTGAGGGGGTCTCTACTCAGGGCCATCCAATCTCTGTATGACCAAAGTGAGAGCTGTGTCCGGGTTCTCGGTAGTAAGTCGGACTCGTTTCAGGTGAGGGTTGGCCTCCGCCAGGGCTGCGCTTTGTCACCAATCCTGTTTGTAATATTTATGGACAGGATATCGAGGCGTAGTCGGGGTGGGGAGGGGTTGCAGTTTGGTGGGCTGGGGATCTCATCGCTGCTCTTTGCAGATGATGTGGTCCTGATGGCATCATCGGCCTGCGACCTTCAGCACTCACTGGATCGGTTCGCAACCGAGTGTGAAGCGGTTGGGATGAGGATCAGCACCTCTAAATCTGAGGCCATGGTTCTCAGCAGGAAACCGATGGAATGCCTTCTCCAGGTAGGGAATGAGTCCTTACCCCAAGTGAAGGAGTTCAAGTACCTTGGGGTTTTGTTCGCGAGTGAGGGGACAATGGAGCGGGAGATTGGTCGGAGAATCGGCGCAGCGGGTGCGGTATTGCATTCGATCTATCGCACCGTTGTGACGAAAAGAGAGCTGAGCCAGAAGGCAAAGCTCTCGATCTACCGGTCAGTTTTCGTTCCTACCCTCACCTATGGTCATGAAGGCTGGGTCATGACCGAAAGAACGAGATCCAGGGTACAAGCGGCGAAATGGGTTTCCTCAGGAGGGTGGCTGGCGTCTCCCTTAGAGATAGGGTGAGAAGCTCAGTCATCCGTGAGGAGCTCGGAGAGAGCCGCTGCTCGCTGCGTCGAAAGGAGCCAGTTGAGGTGGTTCGGGCATCTGGTAAGGATGCCCCCTGGGCGCCTCCCTAGGGAGGTGTTCCAGGCACGTCCAGCTGGGAGGAGGCCTCGGGGAAGACCCAGGACTAGGTGGAGGGATTATATCTCCAACCTGGCCTGGGAACGCCGATCCCCAGTCGGAGCTGGTTAATGTTGCTCGGGAAAGGGAAGTTTGGGGTCCCCTGCTGGAGCTGCTCCCCCCGCGACCCGACACCGGATAAGCGGACGAAGATGGATGGATGGATGGATGGATGCTTTTATTTTTTCCAGAAGTTTACCTACTGCACTTCTCAACAAGACAAAATGAGTAAAAGTAAGTCTCTTTGATGGTTACATTTCTTATGAATGCTTTAGAATAGTTTTTAATAGAATTTTTTTTTTGACATTGATTTAGTTCATGTCTAACTTCTCTTTTAATTTGCACATTTTTGACTTTTGTTTTTTTTGTCCACCACAGGAAACCAAAAGGTAAGTTTCTTTCCTTACAGTGCTATATCCTGTGACTAACCGCATGAAAATGTGCACTTATGAAGCCGTTTCCATCTCCTAGGACAAAATGGAAAAGGGGCCGAAGCAGGAGGAATCCTCAGGATCTGACTCAGAGGGGGTAAGACATCTTTCATCTTACCTTCTCCCAAACTGCCTGGACCGTCTCATTTGCATTCTGGCTGTTACTTCCTTCAATTGGTTATGAAGACTATTGCACATTCACACACCACACAATCAACAGCCCGGCTTTTACACTATAGTTAATGTATTGTCTTACTTCTGTTGGCTTTGCTGCTACTCTGAAACCAATCATACTGCAAAGTTCATGAACGGTAACATAGAGGAGGTCAAATTTAATTATAAGTCTTTCATTAAAATGCAGTTTTCCCTTTACTCTGCTGTTTCCATAGGTAATTAATGAATTCTCATGACTTTGACATTGGTAGTTGATCAAGACAGAAACATGGGTGTAATGTGACACAAACCCAATATGAAATAGGCCTACTCTCACACTCTTCTTTAAATTGCAGCCAGTCAATGACGAAATCCCACCTGCCAGAGAAGTTGATGAAGTCACTGAAAGTTTAGCTGGTAGGTGTTCAGACTGGGAGTGGGGATTGAAACGAGTACTTCAAAACGCAGTGAATTTAATCATTAGTAAACATCTGTGACTGAAATAATGTGACTGAAACGAAGTCACTTACGGCAACCTTTACTCATGAACTTGCTTTATCTACCTAGGACTAAAAGTGCAGCAGAGAGGAAGCCCATCAGTTGTGGTTGGACCATCGACTTCAGCAGACACAGAAGAAAGGGTATGCTATAACACACCGTTTACACATTATTATTAGTGTCAGTAGGAATAAGGCCATGAGTGCAGTTCTACAATATACTGTATGTAAATGTACCTTTTAGCAATACAATAAACGGAATGACAAGTAAAACATTTTCTTAATTAGACTAATGGAAAAAGTCTGGTCAAATAACTTTTTTTTTTCTTGGCTTTACATGTTAAAGTGAATTGAGAGCCCCTTTAGTTATAAGTAAATATAAGCTAAATAAGCAAATCTTCCAGACTTTTGTAATCTTGTAGCCTGGTTGACACCAGACCCTTCTCAGTTGTAACTCAGAGTGGGTCTGGGGAAGGTTCACTTGCAGCCCATTTCCAAAAGGGCGTCACCAACGGACGCCGCTCAAATGTCTCTGGGTGCAATTGGATAGTCCTTCAACCAATCAGAGCAATGATTCAAGTGACGTAGCAGTGACAGCGGAATCAACGGGTTTCTGCTGAAGCGGTGGTCGTCATGTCGAATGTAAACAAAAAGCTGCTTGCCATCGCTGAGCTATTGTCATCGTGTAAAGCCTGCCTCACCGTTTGTGATTGGTGCCTCGATTTGGCCAGATTGACTCGCAGAGAAAATCTCAAATTTTCCGGAAGTTCGTCAGGGTTTACCCAGGCTAGTAATCTTGTTGATGCAATCAATAAATCCCTCTCAGCTCACACCTTCATAATTTCATGTTCTCTGATTCAAGTTTTCTGTTGGTAGTCATTCTTGTACATCAATTCAACTGTTTAATCAAGGTAGTTCTTTTTTTATCTGTTCTTACAGCGCCTCTTGCACCCTAATCTATGGATGCAAGTGGAGGCCTATGAAGACCTCATGTATAAAATGATGCGCCTCTTCACACAAAAGCTGATTGCAAAAGTCTTCACCAAGGAGGAATTGGCAACATCCACCCTGACTCAAGAACCTCGTTACGGAGAAAGACCATCCCTTGATATGGAGAAAGTGAATGACGTAATAGGTAACCACATATTTCTCTTCATATTAATCTTTTCCCATTTATCTTAATATTTATCTTATCATTTCAGTTTAAATGCTTGTGATACCAATACAAATGTCATATCGAACAGGAGGCTCAGTGTAGGAATGCACATGCTGAAGAATTCATTGATACCTCTCTAAACAAACCATTCAAACTCAATTCTACAGGTGTCTGGCAAGTGACAAACATCAGATGCCAATATCTTTGTAAAGGATGGACCAATACCATTATTTCACAGCCAATACCGATAATGTATAATACCGATTCAGAGTTTTTAAATTAATGGAAAGTTCTTATCCAAAAACCTTTACTAGATAATCAGTATGTCATGACGTCATGTAATGTTTTTTTTTTTTTTTTTTTAAATCAGAGATTTAGCATTCCTCTGCTCGTAAAAAGTAGAAAATGAGCTTGTTTATGATTCTTCGTACAGGAAATTCTCCACCTTGTATTAATATACAGTATATGCTAATGGTTGAATACTCGTTCAGATTGTATTTGTACACTGTATCGCTTTCTTATTTTCAGTGCTTGAAAAGTGTAACCAAATGAAGCTGCTCGATTAACATTTGATGCAAGTGTCCAAATTATTTCTCATCTGTTTTCTCCAACAGACGCAGTTATACATGCATATCCAAATACAGAAAGAGGTGAAGTGGAAGATATAATACAGACAAAATGCAACAATGAAAAGGCTGCAAAGGCTGCAAAGGCTGCAAAGGAAAAGAAGACAGGTTAATTTGGTTGATATGCAACTTTTTTGGGGGGATTTGACAAACAATCAAACAAGGATTTGTGATTGCCTTGAAAATATGCTTTGTTCCTAAAACATATAACAATTATTTTTAGTTTTTTAGCAGTTTTCTTTTAATGTTGAGTCAACTCAGGTTCTATATGTACTGTTTAAAGACCAGCATTATTTCTTGCAAAATTAAAAACCTTTGACACCCAGTGTTAAGTAGAAATGCTCATTTTGTATAACTAGTGATGGCATCATTTGAATATATTTTACACACTTAAAATGTACTGTGTATGTAATGTAAAAATAAGTAAACTTTATACTTTCCATAAATAAAATTTACTAATAGTAATTATAAAGTAAGACTTAATACATACCTTACCCAGGGCTCGACATTAAGGCTTGACTGCTTGTCCGGGACAAGTGGATTTTTTGTAGGGCAAGTGGAAGAGAAATTTACTTGTCCCACTAGACAAGTTAAAACTCAAACAAACTAAAATGCCATTTTAGTTCACGTCATGTGCCACTCATTAAGTCTATGTTACCGATTTGAAACGATAATTTCTTCCCCCGCGATCCCGGTCAGCGGACCGCTAACGTTAGACCCAGCCCGCTGTTCAGCTCGTTCTCCGTAAGCAATGCAGCATGAAAGCACGGTGAACCTGCCGGTGTTAGTTAGCTAACGTTAGCTTGCTAACTCCGCCTTAACGTTACCTCCTCGCCACATCGTTGACAGAAAAGGAGAGACCCGGTACTAATACGGCACCGGTGCCTTAACGACCGTTATCTACCGGACCGAATTGCAACGCGGTGCCACTGAAATGCCTGCGCTTCTCTCGGATGCTCCGAAAACGGACGTTAGAGGCAACCTAAACATCGCCGCATGTTACGATAGTTAACACTACACTTAACAGCAAGTAACGTTAGCCTATCGTTAGCTAGCAGCTGGAGTAAACAGTTAAAATGCTGACAGCTAAACGGTGTAAAAGTGTGTCTGTATTTCACTGGAGAGGAACATATGACAGTGTGCTGCTGCTGTTTTCGAAAAACACAGATGTTGCGTTCACTTGAAATTTGCCCCGCCAGCGTCGTGCTGCATTCAAAGTTGTTGTGAAATACCCTTTTACTATCCAGTGGTTGGATAGTAAGTTATTTCTATAAGTTATTGTTTTTACATTTTTAATAAATCATTTAATTTTTCCTTAGCAATAAACAAGCCGTTCTATAATGTCGTTTTTTTTGCTCCTTTTTGAACAAAAAAAAAATAAAAAAAATATGCAGATTAAATATCAGGTAATACTCAACTGTAAAGTAGCTACACCTTTTTAAAAGGATCCTTTCGGTAAATCAGCCTCTGCCAGGTAGAAATTTGTGAAATTGTATAAAAAAAAGTTAACACCGACAAAACACCGACAAACCACAACTCATATACATTTTTTTTAATATATGGTCCCATTTAGAGTAAAATACACAATAAAGCAGGATATGCTTTAAGGCGTGGTTACCTTGAGATTGACTAGTTGCTACCACGGCAACCTGTCAACCAGGGTAGGCTGAGCAATGTATAGCCGTGAACTTGTTTTTGGGTGTGGTCCGTGTTTTCATTTTAGAACTTTGACCCTTTCAAAAGGTGTTTTCCAGTGAAAGCTAATTGTAACAACTTGGTCGCCTAAAAAGGTCTTGTTCAGCAGTCGGTTGTACTGAAAGAGACTAACCGGTTGACTGTCAATTTATTCCGGTAAGTACACTATGTTTTAAGTCTGTTTTCGCGAGCCAAAATTAGCATTCCCATAATATATCACAGTGAATACAGATGCACCTTGCTAACCAAGCTAGAGCCAACCCAGTGGGTTGGCTAGCCATTAACTTGGCTGCACTCTCTCGTTCCATATATGGTCACGTCTGGCTCAGAAAAAAAGTCAAGTCAATTTTATTTATATAGTCCAATATCACAAATTACAAGTTTGCCTCAGAGGGCTTTACAAGCCACACAGCAGACGGCAGCCTCCGTCTTTGTCACTTGCATCAGACAAGGAAAAAAGTCCCCCAAAAAACTACTTTAAAAAGGGGCACTATGCAGTTGTTTTAGCTTAATTTACCTTAACTGAACAGCTTCAGAGTCATTGGAATGGTCATATGACTTGTTTCGGGTTGAATAGTGGCCGTCTCGCTTCCCCCGCCTGTGAGCGGAAAAACCACCCGTGCAACTTTTGTGACAAAGTTGTGATATCAGGTCTCGCAATGTAACAAATGGCTTCACGTCACTGCACACATCCAGGAACCGGCTAGCTATAAGAACAAGGTAGCGATAAAAAAAAAAAAGAAGGAGAAAGCTTGGAAAGCATTGTCGGAGGAACAGAGAAAGAGGAAACGGCAGACTGACCGAGCGAGGAGTCAGACACGAGTGAAACGTAAAACGCCAACAAGTTATTATGACAGTGTTGCCAAATATCTATTCCAAAGTTGTACGGGGAGCTGAATAGAGAAACCTGCGAGCAAAAAGTGAACAAATCGCCAAAACTGCATAGCGTTCCTTTAATTGGAAAAATGAAAACAAAAAGTCGAGAGCAACCAAGGAGGTATTTGTGTCCCAGGACGAACAGACTTGTTTTCAGAACAGACCAGCATAATGAAATTACAGTGAACAATCCACATGACAAAATGATATATAGAAAGTGAGGACAGAGGCACACACACACACATATAGATGCACAGAAACAAAAATAATAGTACTAAGAACTATAATATTAATAGAAATATGACTACAACTAATAATAATGGTAATTAAGTAAACAACAAACGGCCAAAATGCCACCTCAGGGTAGTCAATACAGCAATGGGTGACGTTACGGTGGCCATGTCCACTTCCATACGGCTTACTTATTTATGGCCGTTTATTTATTAACGTTGATCCTTGAAGTACACCTACTGTGCACTTCATGTGACTGGACAGTCTTATCGTTAAATTTAACACACTTGGGGGACCTGCTCAGAGGCAGCCTGGATCTGGAGAAAGTGGCCCTCATTTATCAACCTAACGTAGAAACCAGCGCAGATATGAGCGCAGAAATCGTCTTACGACAGGCTTCACGTGTGATTCATGAAACGTTCGTATCACACCAATCAGAGCGTAAGAATGGTCGTACATTGATAAATGCAGCGGCTGGAAACGATCGTAATTTAAATATCACGCCCCAATATATTCTCGGTTTTGAGGCCTCGCCCCTACAATTTACGACATGGCGAGACGTAATCCGTCTGAGAAGCGGCACTTTTCAGAGGTGGAGATTGAAACCCTGACATCTCTGATTCATTTGCACTAACGTGTGTACTATTTGGCAGCCTGAAAACTGGTATTAAAGGCTGTAGAAAGAATGCGGGATGAAAAGAGATCACTGATGCGGTCAACAGTGTTGCCGCAGTAAATTGGACTCCAGCTGAAGTTTAGCCTATTTAATTTATACATCCTTGACACATTTTCTATAGTCCTAATACTAATATACCCTAACCCTAACCCTAACCCTGTCTCCTACGTATAGCCCCCAGTTGGGGCTGTGCTGGACACTGCTCTCTGGGCATCGGGTCATCTGGCCCCATCGCTACATTTATGGCACCCAGTTTCCCTGCGAGATGTTGTGCAGAACCCCAAAGGCTAAAACAATGTTGCAGACTTTTTCTGCCGTGTATAGGGTCCCACCCCCCACTGATGCAAGCCATCTGCCCTTAAACAATCTGATGGAGCGCTCCACCGTGGCACATGCGTGTACGTGTGCCGGCTCATAGAGGTCTTCTAAAAGAGCCAGATCTGCCATTGCTGATAAGTGATCAACTGATGACTTCCCCTTCTCCTGTTAAACTGAGTATATGCTGCACCGCAAGGCCACGCCGACTCGGAAATTTGCGTACACGAGTTCAGACCAGACGTGAGATTTTATCGCAGCCTACGCTCACGTTCAAATTGATAAATGCCGAGCTTTGCGTAGGAATCGGCGTACGCCCATCCTATGTTTTAGGTCGCACGCACGTTTCATAAATGAGGGCCAGTGTGAGCCTCACATTTTCTTTACTCTCTTACCTTGTTTTTGCTTCTTTTTTCTTTTCTGTTTTTACATTCTCTTCTTTTTCCTCTCTGGATCCCAAGTATGCTACGTGAATATCATAACGAATCCATGACAATAAATCCAGTGACACGTAACCCACACAGATGGGGGAGAAAGGAGGAGGTCGCGTGCACAGGGTGAGCGAAACAAAAAGAGAATTACCAACCATCAGAGAGATTCTGAGAGGGCATTCAGGGACGGAGTATTGTTAGAGTGATCGCTAATGAGATGTGTGCACCTGTGTGTGTGTGTGTGTGTGTGTGTGTGTGTGTGTGTGTGTGTGTGTGTAATTAGTGACTGGGAGCCAATGAGTGGAGGATAAGAGCAAGTCTTTAGGACGGCTGGAGGACACATGGCAAGGAAGAGGAGGATTGTCCTCATGACAGGGAAATGTGTGTGTAGAGGGAGGGAGAGGGGAACTCAGGAAGTATAAAGACACGTCCCATGGCCTCCCCCCCCCCCGTTAACGCAAATCTCCAGAGTTTAGTGCAACCTCTTGACGGTGTTGCTTATGACAAACTCCACATATAGCTACTTTATGTCGAACAAAGGCCACACACCCAGTCAAAGCAAAGCATGTTGGATCAAGACGTATGGTTTCAAGATGGTGTCTTCTTTAGGCTTAAAAGCCCTTGTGTGATGTGAGGAAGAGACGCTCACTCAACAGCTCCTCTCACAGTGTCGAAATGGACACTGGTTGACTTAAGATGTAGCAAATGAACTGCAACTGAAATTACAGTAAGATAAGATGGAACTACAACGATCCATTTCCCTGACAGGGCAACAGATAGAAAAATAATATCCAAACACCACAACAAATAAGCTGGAACCAAATAAGGGTTACAACAGTATGGACTTTGTATTCACATATACTAATTTCAATCTTATTGATATTAATAATGTATTTATCCCTTGTGTTGACTTTGGGTCAAACTGACCCGTTTTCAATAGTTGTGTTGTATCAGAAAATATGGGACGTAGAAATAAGTGCTTAAAATGTGTAGAAAAAAAATTTAACAATTTAAAAACGTTGGAAAAAGCAAAGACGACGGTTGACGGGAAGACAACACAAGGGTTAAAATAGTGAATGACAAGCATGGAAACAGGGCAGCTTTTTTCTCCCTTATTAGAAAATGTAGAAAATTAGATTTACTTGCAGATATTTGTTTAGATCTCTGTGCTAGATCAATCACATGAGTTATGTTATCGTACACGTGTGAAGTGTGGGTTTAAAAAGAAAAAGAAGGATACGGTTAAACTCCTGAAATTCTGTAAGCATACCTTAAGAGTTAGTATGGTTTATGGGAAGCTGGGAAGATTCCCACTTTAAGCTGGAATACATATAATATGGTAGTGAATGCAAAATATGAAAGATTTGTATGAAGCGATAAAATACCTCAAATTATAAAAATAATGACACACACACACACACACACACACACACACACACACACACACACACACACACACACACACACACACACACACACACACACACACACACACACACACACACACACACACACACACACACACACACACACACACCAGGTGGTGTATAGGACTAATGTGGTTTCAGGGGGGCCTATAACATTACTCTCCATCAACTCTGCCATAGGTGGGATCATCAGACAGGTGCTTGCTAGGCCTGTGCCCCCCCCACACACACTTCCTCTCACACACACACACACACACACACACACACACCCCCCCCCTTTTGGTCAGCCTCCTTTACCTGATGCCCTGGGTGCTGAGTCTGAGGAGACTGTGTGTGTGTGTGTGCGTCTTGGTTGTTTTAGGCACAATGAAGAGAGAGGGTCTGTCAGTGGCCACCTGTTGGCCAGCTGTCAGGGTCCCATTTCAGGGTCGCCTTTCCATGCAGACACAACAACAGCTACATCTATCCATCTATCTGAACCACTATCTATCTATCTATCTATCTATCTATCTATCTATCTATCTATCTATACCACTCTGCTTTAGTCTATGCCTTAAACAGTCTATGGTCTATGACTGCTATTGACGTGGGAAACCTTCAATTTGTTTTCCCCCCAAAAAAACAACCATCCATTAAAAGATGAGTTGAGGCGATGAGTAGAAGAAGGAAGAGGGGGAGGTCAGTGGAGTATCTGTGGGGTATCTAAGTGTGTCTCGTTTGATGCTGATCAATGGCTCGTAGATACCATCCTCTTCATGTCACATTACCATCTCTATAGAAGCTGTGATGGAGAGCAATGCTGCAGTGGGGATTGGAAAAAATCTAATGATGAATGAGTGATGGAAATTGGGAGGCATGACATGGACAGGAGGAGGAGGAGGAGGACGTGACAGGATGGAGCTAGATTGGAGAACGGACAAGTGTGTGTGTGTGTGTGTGTGTGTGTGTGTAGAAGGGGGTGGAAGGTGGGGGGGGGAGATAATTTCCTATGAGGAGTCTGCAGGGGATGGGGGTGGCTGTGAGTTGGGGGAGGGAGTCTAACGACTCTGGATGCAGCCTCTATTAGACCAAGCACCCACTAGATGACAGAATGAGAAGTCCTGAGATGATTGGTCGGGATCTATATGTTGGCAGGGTCATTAATTTGTCACTATCAGCTGCTCGGACAGATTTTATAGTGACGGCCAGAGAGGAGGGGGGAACAGAGAATATTAGATCATCACGTAGTGTTATATGTGTAGTCTATGACATATATGTATACTCACATGTTGAAGGAACTGATGGGATTACATTTCACTGAAACTGTACCATTTTCATGTGACCAAAAAAATTGATTGGTTAATTTAAATCTCACTTAAAGCTGCTATGGTTGATATTTCTATTATAACAATGTATCCCATGAAAATGTGTGGGTCAAATGGGTCAAAATAAAGCTGAAAAACACTACCTGCTGAGCACCAAACAGCAGACAGAGACAGTTAGCGACTAGCCGTTGAGCATAGCTGACGACTAAAAAGCCAGCTATTTTCCTCAGGAGTTGGTGGAGACCAAAAGCAGAGCTAAAAGAGAGTAAATATTGGACTTACACCGGAAACCCGACTCCAAATAAATGTTAAAATTGCTATTATTATTAGGTTTACAAAAGAATCAGGCTAGTCACGTTTAAGTTGAAAGCTATGACATTCACACACAGTGTAACGCTAATCTGTCAGTTTATTTATTTTGTCGTACTACTTCAACCTATAGTCCAAGTCTATTGATTGTCTGAACATTCCATACTGTTTGTGGTAGTGGTAAACTTTAACTTTAAGGGAAAACCTGGGTTGTCAAAGCAGAGGAGACGACACGTCATGTCTGTGCACTAAATATGTAGCTGGAGCCAGAAGCCGGTTAGCTTAGCTTAGCATAAAGACTGGAAACAAGGGGAAACAGCTAGCCTGGTTCTGTCCAAAAGGTAACAAAATCCACTTACCAACATCCATGAACTAACTAATCAACACATGATCTCATGTTTGTTTAATTAGTACATAAACAAAACGTATTTGTGCTGACTAAGCTAACTCTTTGTGCTAAGCTAAGCTAACCGACTGCTAGCGCTAGCTTTCTTACACTAGAAACACAAGAGTGGTGTTTATCCGCTCATTGAACTCTCAAAAAGAAAGTGAATAAGTTTTTCCCAAAATGTCAAACTATGCCTTTAAAAAGTCCCATTTTTTCTCTTTTTGATTTGTCACCTCGGTCAGTAAATGTTTAGCCGTGTAGACTACACACTCTTCAGCACACACACCAATGATAAGACTTCATAAAAAGGTCACTGCAAAAGTTGGGCAGAAATTCCCGCTCCCCTTAAATAACCTGATGACCGAAATGGACTGCTATATTATCAGTCAAATGGACTGATAATATAGCACTGGCTAGTCATGGCAAATCTCTCTCTCTCTCTCTCTCTCTCTCTCTCTCTCTCTCTCTCTCTCTCTCTCTCTCTCTCTCTCTCTCTCTCTCTAAAGAGAAGGAAACTGCATCATTGACTATGTTTACATGTACATAATATTCCAGTTTTTGCATGAATTTCGAAAAAGACGATATTCCGACTAAGCTGTTTACATGACTAATGAAAGTCTATATTCCACTAATATTCCCTTTTACATGTAGCCTTACAAAATATGATTTTTTCAAAGTTAACCAGCGGTGGTGGACTTGTTGGACCGTGCGAACACAGCGTCCCTCTTTCATTCCTTCAACCAGCTTTTTGAAAAGGTTGGCGTAGCGATGTGTACGCATTTCCATAAACCTGTTGATGTCCAAGTTGGCTGGTTGGTCTGTGTACAGCAACCATAGTAATGCACAGAGCTGACCGTAAGCCTGCAGTAAAAACCCTGATTGAGGCACATATTCCAAATGCGCTGTATACATGTCCAAAGAATGCCTCTAAAACCTGAATACCGGCATATCCCACATGTCTTAATCGAAAAAAGCTATATTCGGGAAAAGGCCTTATTTGGAATATCCAACCGCAAATATACTGTTTACATGACCTGTATCAAATTCGGAATATTGTCATATTCGGAATAATAGTGGAATATTGGTGTGCATGTAAATGTACTGCTTGTTGCATTGCTACACTTATTTTTTTTTATTATAACATTTTGAGTGTGTGACCTCTGATCCTGTCTAGATGGAAGGGGGTAAGTATGTCTTTTGGATAGATTGTTACAAAATTAAAATCAAATTATTGCAGCATTAAGTGCAAATATAGAATCCACGTTCATGTTTTGTATGCAGATAAGTGCGGTCTGTGTTTTTTGCTCTCACAGCTCCTATCCAACATAAGTACACACTTATTTAGACTCAATTACAGGCAGGACTTAATGAATGCCAGAGCAATCGTGTGTGTGTGTGTGTGTGTGTGTGTGTGTGTGTGTGTGTGTGTGTGTGTGTGTATAAACTCAGAGAGAAAGGTACAGTGCACAGGGAGAATCAGGGATCATCACAAAGAGTTCTGCACGCTAATAAACCTCCTGCTTGAATTAATGACATTCCAATCCCAAACAACAGCCCAGCAATGTCGCAGTAATTCAAGCTGTATGCCCTAAGCAGCAGCCTGGTACCAGGTTCCACCTGCGAGTTATTGGTCTCAGGTTGCCATCTAGTGGATAAAAAGATAAAAAAGGATCCTTGCTTTTCTCATTTCTCTGTTTAGTACTGAGTCATATGGTAGAAGAAATGCAGCAGCAGATTGACATTCTCAGTTATGTAAGCTTTTTAGGGGTTCTCAAAACACAATTTTTATGTTAGTTGGTACTACTATACACAGTGTCTTACAAATGCTACAGCAGAGTATAAATTCAGAGATAACAAAGAAGAAATGGAAATAATAAGTTTGCAGCCACTGTTCTTTATTTAAGCTAAGTAGTTAAATGTAAGGCAGGAAACAATGCCTCAGCTATAGTTCTTACTGTGTTTTCCCACTTGGTCTGTTTCAGCCCTGTAGAAGAGCTCAGACCTATTAGTCAGCATTTTTTGCACGTATGTGAACACTCCAAAGGGACTCAAACCCCTCTGGAACCAACGGTTCGCTTCAAGTCTGCGTTACGGTTCTCTTCACCTGTGCATTGTGAACACAACATGCTTCAGGTTCGCTTTGCCCTTTTGCCTTTTGCCAATGTATTTTAGCCCTGATGCCCCATCAGAGCTGAAGAACTAAGTCCTCTTTCAAGTAAACTGACAATTATAAACACAAAAAGAACTGAGTCCCTTTTCTGTTGGTCCACTTTAAGAGGACTGAGTTTGGTTCGTTTAAAGAGGACTATATGTGAAAACACCCTAAGCTAATGATTAAAATCATAAGTTACTGCAATGGGCCTGTCACTAGTCTAAATCCACAACCTTCCACTTCCAGGATTGCTCCGTTGCCGCCGGAAATTCCGCCGTATGTCCTTTTTTTTCGGCCGGATGTCCGTTACCTTACTGCTTTCTTTGTGTTGGAATTCTAATCTCCGGTGAATTTCTGAGGACTATGGTTAACTGCTCCTCAGATCTCTGCAGGGTAAATCCAGACAGCTAGCTAGACTATCTGTCCAATCTGATTTTTCTGTTGCACGACTAAAACAACTTTTGAACGTACACGTTCCACCAAAACAAGTTCCTTCCCGAGGCTATTTTGCAGCAGCACCGTGGCTCCGTCTGGCACTTAGCACTGCCCATGATGATTGTGACTGGTTTAAAGAAATGCCAATAAAACAGAGTAGAGCTGCAACGATTAATCGATTAATTGGCAACTTTTAAATTAATCGCCGACTATTTTGATAATTGATTAGTCGGTTTGAGTAAAGACAAAAGTAAAAATTCTTTGATTCCAGCTTGTTAAATGTGAATATTGTTCTAGTTTCTTCTCTCCCCTGTGACAGTAAACTGAATATCTTTGAGTTGTGGACAAAACAAGACATTTGAGGACGTCATCTTGGGCTTTTGGAAAATAATCAACAGATTAATCGACAATGAAAATAATCGTTAGTTGCAGCCCTAAACCAGAGCACGTTTCTCGCCCATCCCCGAATGCTGTGTGGACTAGCCAGACCCTCCTCCGCAGCGCTGTGGAGGAAGATCTGGCAAAACGAGACTATACTAAAACAAACTCAAATCATTTTGCTTATGACTGACAAGAAAAACTAAAGTCACAAACTTAGCTGACCTCTCTGAAAAGATTGTGTGCATACAATCAGTATAGTAGGCTAGGCTATATATGTAGCTTAAAAAGAACCTTGTTTGAAGGAGAGCATCGACAGCAATTTCTCTCTTTCTTGAAAAGCACACACACGCACACCTTTCCTTTAAAAAAAGCCAGCTGCTGCATAAAGGCCAATACCCGGTGGTAGTCTTTGTTTTTGTTTTGGCATGAGTTATTTAGCCATGTAAACAAGTAGTGTAATTATTAGGACTTACCAGTTTACAGGTCATATCTTCACTACTCGTCTTGTGGTCAGTGTGAGCTGTCACGCATTCAACAGGTGTGTTTTTCAGAGAATTATTCTTAACCAACCACCATGGTAAAACTACGGTGCCCGGGAGGTGACATGGACGTCACCTAATAAAACGCGCGACGCTGTCCCCTTGCTGCCCCTTGGGCCGTTCGGATTTTGATGTGCGTCTATTCGCGCCGTTACGGTACCGGTGCTTCCAAATCTGACGGGTCATTCTAAAAGTTTTTTTTTTAATGACAATTAAGTGAGCTTACTTTCCCTGTACAGTTAACTTTTCAAACTGTAACACGATTATTAAAGAATATTAACCTGTAGGCTAAGTATAAAATGAAATAATAATTTATATTTGCAACTAGATTCAGCAATAATCTGTGTGCGTTTTACTTTGTTTTCTCACCACGTCCCTGCTGCTCAGTGATAAAGTCTGTGTGTGTGTGTGTGTGTGTGTGTGTGTGTGTGTGTGTGTGCGTGTGTGTGTGTGTGTGTGTGTGTGTGTGTGTGCTGTTGGAGTTTGAACTGTAACAGCAATCATGATAGCAGCGGCCAGTCTGGACTCTATGATCTCATCCACCAGCAACAGGCTGAAAAAAAAAAAAAAAACCAAACAATGTGACTTCCTGCTATCATCACAGCTGCTTTAGTCACAGCAACAGCAACAGCAAGGCCTGCTAGTTCAAGGTGTTAGCTGCTGGTCTCCACCATGGTCTCCACACGTCCACAGCAGCAGCAGGTCCTGACATGTGGAGTGACATAGTGGAGTGATGTCTGCTTCCTGGACAGATGTCGCAGGGTTCCAACATGGCAGATTTAAAAGTAGGCCCTCAAAACTAGAGTAGGTTTTTATCGCGATATGATATTATACCGATCCTTTGGGCAACGATAGGATATCTGCTGATATCTGTCTGTCACGATCAGTCTTGAATAAAGTACTTGAAAGCAATACTTGAATGAAAGTACAAGTATCTTACCAGAAAATGACTGATCAAAGTCTCCTTTAAGAATATTACTTGAGTAAAAGTCATAAAGTATCTGATATTTACAGTACGTAAGTATCGAAAGTAATGTTCTGATATTAAATGCACTTAAGTGTTAGAAGTAAAAGTAAAAAAACAAAAACTTTGATTATGAACTTTATGGCCAAAGGTGAGTAACGTTATCTTCATCACCACCATGGTCGGGATGGTCATCGTCTGTTACCATGGCGGCAGTGCCTGCACCAGGTGCTTCCATAACACTATCAATCATTATGCTTCCTACTCTTCTTCTTTAGTTTTGGCCTATGGTTGTTTTTTTTTTTTTGCTGGCAACAAACAGGCATTACAGTAGGTCACCAACTGGAATGGAGCGTGCAGTATCTTGGCAATTTAGGAGCAATGATTTGCCAAACCTGCTTTTTTTCCAGTGTACTTTCCAGTTTCCAGTAACGAGGAACCAGCTTAGGGGTAATGTAGTGGAGTAAAAGTAGAAGTTTCCGGAAATATAAATAACCAATTAAAGTACAGATACGTGAAAATTCTACTTAAGTACAGTAGAAAAGTATTTGTACTTTGTTACATTACAACACTGGTCACGATACAATGTCGATTCGATTTAATTGAGGGGCGAGTGATGGATATGAGACCTTATCATATGCCCATTTAACACAGCTACATTTATAGAAACTCAAAAAAAAAATGATTTGACAGACAGCTCTTCCAGACATTTTAATTAAAAACAAACTCTTATTTTTATTATAAAAGAATGAATATACTGTAAATCTATAATAAGGGAAATCTTACAGACGATATATGTATCAATATTTTCACTTTGCATCGATAATATTGGACCGTGGATTATTGAAATGATGTATCGATCCCGATCGATGTATCATTACACCCCTACTCTAAACTATTTGACAGGCTCCATAGGTGCAACCGGTCAGCGTGCGGTACTTGTAAGCCAGTGGCCAGCAGAGCAATGCTGAGATTGTGAATTCGAGCCTCACCTGGAGCAGAAAAGCTTAGCTTTCTGCACATGTCCTCTGTGAACTTTAAAAAAAAGAGCAGGACTCTGTTGTTTCTTTGTTGTGTTTATTGTCAGGTGGCTAAAACGCCACCACATTGAATAAAAACACAAATTCCCCTTCGTAACAGCTATTCACAATGAAGCAGATTAACATACAAGAGTGTTCTTTACAGATGTAACACTGGGCCAATATTCCAAAAACAATCCATTTGTGATTTTAAGTGCGTTAAAGGCTCGGGCGGAAACTAAGGTTTCCAGTCTGGTGAAAAAACAAAAAAAACAAATTGGTAATTCAGCCACTAAATACTGAAGTAAAAACCTGTTTTACATGAGTTTGTCAGATTGTGTGATGCCGTTTCTACAAAGGTTAAGTAGCATCAGAAACTGCTGACACATGCTGATACATGGCACAAAAAGACATAATTGTGTGTGTTTGGTTTTATGTCGATAAGGCACATTTCAGAGTCTGATTTCTTGGTGAGTGTTACCCTTTAAGGACATCCAGTAAATGGACAGAACTGTTTGGACATCAGTGAAAAAGTACAAAACAAAATTCATCCGCTCATCCATTGCAGCTGTCTTAGGTTGTACTGTTCCTTTTGGGACCACATAAGCGGTGCTGTTAGTGCCATTTTTTATTTTTTTTACCACAGAAGAGAGGTAAATGATTTGGCAGGACACCATTTTCTATGAAGCTCTCCTCCAGTGTGACTGGTCGTTGATTAGCCCAGCTAGAGATCAGTCACACACAAGTCAATCGTTTCAGTCCACTTTACATTGATAGTTTCGTTCCCATGCGTGTGAATATTTTAATGAAATGCCCAGAGGCTTTCATGCATAGCCTTTATTCATACCGCGGGCTGTTGTACCTTCCCAAACAGTGACACAAATACATACACATGATAACCTGAAATACTATTATTATTATTATTATTATTCCAGGAGAAGTTGCACTGCAGCTCCATGTGCAACTTTTGTCTTCATTAACATCAAGGCTGCGGTCGAAAAGTCCCAAAAAATAACCCCCTAAGTCCTTTCCTAAGGTGTGAAGGAGAATTCAAAAGGAATTCGGTAAATACGACAGCGGTGCGAGGGGAATCCGACTGCCCTTCCACTCGGCTGCGTAATAATTGCGACGGCGGGTGTTATTGACGAGGGTCTGCCGGTGAAACCACGCTGTTCTGAAGGTGGACTACAGAGAGACATCTGGAGACTTCGCCCCATGCCTTGTCACCGTGGCGTTTCATGCTGGCTCAATAAACGTGGACAACCCGGTGGAAAATATGACTTCTTCGCCATTTCATTTCCCATCTTATTCTGCATTAAATATGTCATTTCATGTGAAGCCCCCCCCTTCCCCCCTGCGTGTCATTTTGTTATTATAAAGCACGGAGCTGGAGGCTGTTTCTTGTATGAAAGGTGTTCAGTAAATCAAATTGATTATTATTATTATTGGTTGCTCAGCTCACCCTCCTTCCCACTCATTTTTATCCACATGAATCCAGATTAGGATGATTGTATGGAAATAACTGTTACATGTATGCAAGATAAGCAGAACGCGTTAGACCTACAGCTACATTTTATATGTTATAAAGGTTAGATGGTGGGTGAAAGAAATACATTATTAATGAGGACATTTTTTAAACCGTAAAACCTGTGCGCTATACTGTGCACATCTACGCACAAGGACAGCAGTCAACAGCGTAAATCCGTTGACTATTTCAGAAGCTAAAAGTTGCGTTATGTTTTCTCTGTCAAGTTTAGAACTACAGTTTTTAGTTGTTGCAGTGAAATATCCCACAATATCAGCTCCAGTGACATCACTGCGCGCATGGAAACATTTACAGTTACTGAAAGCAGCCTCTCTCATCACTACAGTACATCTTTAAAGAAAACACTGATATGTCACGACAGATAGAGCTGGCCAATATATCGATATAATATATCGATATCGTGATATGAGACTAGATATCGTCTTAGATTTTGGAGATCGTAATATGGCATGAGTGTTGTCTTTTCCTGGTTTTAAAGGCTGCATTACAGTAAAGTGATGTCATTTTCTGAACTTACCAGACTGTTCTAGCTGTTCTGTTATTTGCCTTTACCCACTTAGTCATTATATCCACATTACTGATGATTATTTATCAAAAATCTCATTGTGTAAATATTTTGTGAAAGTACCAATAGTCAACACTACAATATCGTTGCGGTATCGATATCGAGGTATTTGGTCAAAAAATATCATGATATTTGATTTTCTCCATATCGCCCAGCCCTAACGACAGTGCATCATGTAAAAGCAGTAGCCTACTGAGACTGTAGAAAGGGTGAAAATAACTTATTTGGGTTGGTGTGGGTGGGAGATTTCAGGTAATTGATTTGAGCCGACAGCGGGACAGCGTTATCTCCTTTCCTTTCCTGAAGGATGGTCCAGTGTATCCTATGCTAAAGGAGGTAACTAAGAAAGCATTGAAGCACCTTTCCTTATCACTTAGACAATTCAAACAGCCCTTATCATGGCAGCCACTTAAAAGGGGCGCTATGTTGTTTTGGCAATTTCGCTTTTTGCTCGCAGGTTTCTCTATAGAGCTCCCCCTACAGCTTCGGAATAGATATTTGGTAACACTGTGTAACAAGTCACTCGGTCAGTCTACCGTTTCCTCTTTCTCTGTTCCTCCGACAATGCTTTCCTAGCTTTCTGCTTCTTTTTAGCCGGCTCAACCACGACGATAGTGTGAAAAACTCCATCGCTACCTTGTTAGCCCGTTCCTGGATGGGTATGTGTGCAGTGCCGTGAAGCAATTCGTTACATCGCGAGACCTGATATCACGCAATACTTCCTGACGCTGCGGCCAGCAGCTCCCTGGCCAAAAGTTGGGTGGTTCTTCCACTCACAGGTGCTAGAGGGAAGTGAGACGACCACCATTCAACCCGAAAAAAAGTAATATAACCATTCCAATGACTCCGAAGCTGTTCAGTTGAGGTAAATTAAGCTAAAAAAACCCGGCACAATTCCCCTTTAACTACTTCCGGGTCATTTCACTCCATTAGGAACCTTCCTAAGCTAATTTGACTATTCGACCACAGCCCCAGTCCAGCATCAGAACACATCCAGAAACAGTCCAGCTGACATTTAATTCCAAAGACTGACCCCCGTTCACAGATGTGCGTTCAGGTCGTACTTCTCGCAGAACTTGTCCGTGATTGGGATGCAGGTGAGGTACTCGCACCAGTCACACTTCACCGGGTAGACGTAGAAGAGGACGGCCAGGGTGGAGAGCAGAGCCAGGAAGACCAGCAGGAAGACGCAGATCTGGACCCGCTTACGGTACATGTCAGATTGCCCAAAGCTGAAGAGGAAGAAAGCTGCGTTATTCGTCATCTTACAATGGAATTAAAACAGGAAGTCACATAGAAGTCCTCCAATTCGGTTAAACTTCATTACCATTGTAAAGAGTACTGAGATTACACTGTGCATTAATATGAACAATGACAAAGCTGGGCTCGTTTGGGATTTGAACCAAGGACCTCTCGCCCCCGAAGCGAGAATCATACCCCTAGACCAACGAGCCACAATACATTTGAGTTAGACACCCCTTTTAGCAATCTAAGGTAATCATTAATATAGTCTGATTATGCTGACTTTTTAGGGAATAAGCTAATTTGCGTACTTGGCAAGAGTTGATGAGAATATTGACATTATTGTCATATATATGTTCATAAAATATAAACTTAGGTCAGGAGAGTGAGCTTGGTGTAGCCGAAGGCCTGGAGGCAGCATAAAAGGGAAGCCAGGGGAAACTAATTTGAGCAGGTGCTGGGTGGGTAGACCTATTTTTGTTCGTCTGGACAAAGCGAGGCTAGGTGTTCCCCACGGTTTCCAGTCTAAATGCTAAGCTAAGCTAACCGTCTGCGGGAGCGTGCCTCTGTTCCCATAGCCCTAAGTTCCCACATTTCTAAGATTTCTTTCAAAGTTAGGCCCTATGTTCCCACATTTCCTTTTTCATAAGTTTGTATCAGATTTTATCAGCCTTTCTCCCAATTTGGTAGCCAATTACACCCAACCTATTATCCAGTAGCAATGGACTACAGATGGAATGTAACCCTAACCTAGGGGCTAATTTTAAGAAAAATCTTAGAAATGTGGAACATAGGGCTGTGGGAACATAGGGCCTAATTTTCAGTGAAAAAAAAATTCTTAGAAATGTGGGAACATAGGGCTGTGGGACCATAGGGCTGTGGGACCATTGGGCTGTGGGAACATAGGGCTGTGGGATCATTGGGCTGTGGGACCATTGGGCTGTGGGACCATTGGGCTGTGGGAGCATTGGGCTGTGGGACCATTGGGCTGTGGGACCATAGGGCTGTGGGAACATAGGGCTGTGGGAACATAGGGCTGTGGGATCATTGGGATGTGGGAGCATTGGGCTGTGGGACCATTGGGCTGTGGGACCATTGGGCTGTGGGAACATAGGGCTGTGGGAACATAGGGCTGTGGGACCATTGGGCTGTGGGAACATAGGCACCAGCTTCCTATTTATACCGTACAGATATAACAGTGGCATCGATCTCCCTGTCCACCTCTTGGGAAAAGAAAGCAAATGAGCGAGACACATCCCTTTCTTCCTTTACCTGATGTATGGCAGGAAGGCGAAGGACAGGAAGAATCCCGACACAAAACCGCAGATGTGGGCGAAGTTGTCGATCCATGGAAGCAAACCGAAGGAGAAGAAGAAGACCGAGATGCCCAGCAGCTTGGCAAAAGCCCGCCATGGTCGCTCGAGGATCTGCCAGCTCTGAAACAGCTCCACAAACAGACAGGCCAGGATGCCGAACTGACTGCCTGCAGGACCCACCTGAAATAGAGGAAACGGGTCGCTGACTAAGCTAAGCTTCTGGGTTAGGTGGGTTTCAAACACAACTTCGGCTACATCCACACTAATACGTGTTTCTTTCTAAACACCTATCTTTTGCTACATTTACACCTCGCGCCCACACTACTCCGACGTTTCAGAGACCCTTTCAGAGGACATTTTCTGATGACCAGGGTCACGTTGTAGTTTGGACGGGCAGAAACGGAGACCTTTACTAACGCAGACACCCACGTCGGTCTTATGGGTTAGGTCGGCAGTACCTAATACCTTTCAGTAACGGATCCAACTCGTCATCAGTCCAAGCAAATAAAACCCTGATCTTACTTTCTGCTATTGTTGTTCTTTCTCCAAAGTACTTTCTTGTATTTTCAACTTCTGTCTCCAGGATTTTCCACCAAAGGTTAACGTTAGACAATCTGCTTCCTGTTTACACAGGCACACACATGCCCTGTGTACGCGAATGGTCATGTGATATGCGTTTTCAGACGTGATAATACAGACAAAGATCATTTCTGATATGGAACCTAAACACTGGTGTGGACAGAGTGTTTGTTTGTTTTGTTTCTAAACTCTAAACGCAAAAAAAAGGAGAGCGCAGTAGTGTGGATGTAGCCTGAGTCTCAGATACAGCCTCTTGTATACGGCTGGTTGTGAGGCTGACACTGTACCTCCGCTCTGTAGGGCAGGAAGATGGCTGAGGCCAAGTTGCCAGTGATGCCGCTCAGCATGTAGATGATGGAGATTCTCAGCCAGCCAGCCAGCTTCTCGATGTCCCTCAGCACCGTCATCTGGAAAACCACTGACACCAGGCAGTGCAGGATCCTACAGACACAGACACAGACAGGCCAAATCCGCCTGCTATCTTACTACTGACTGTTTTAAGGGATAAAGCAGTTCTATTTTCACATGAAACATCTTTAGCGTTCCCCCAGGGAAGACGTAAGACGTAAGACCTTTTGTTATACCACCTAGGATATGTAATTTGATGTAATTTAATGCCAACTTCACGGCCAAATAACGAAAAATGTGCCAAGTAATGTTACCTGAATACAAAATAGAGTACATTTAAAACGTTACCCACACAAAACATTTATTTGAACCTACGAAAGACCTTTGTAAAGGAAATATTTTCAGAATATTCAATTTAAGACTTGTTTTAATACTTTTAAGACCCTGCAAGTACCCTGATCTTTCATAGTGCTGCTTCAAATTCTGAGGCCTATTGTCAGATGGACAAAAAAAAAAGATAGGACTATATTTATTTTAAGACTTTATTCACCCAGCATGAAGAAAAAGAGACAGCCAGAGTCGGGAGAACTGGTCTGGGATCTCCGGGTTGAGGAAAGGCAGCAAACCACAAACGTCATCCATGCAAGCCACCTGGAAAAGACACAGTCAGAAACAACAGTCAGGGCTGAAAGGGCCATCAGTCAGCCTGATGAACCACTGCCACCCTGTGGAGGAACATGAGAGTGTCAAATTCAGTACAATGTCCTTTTGATTCACAGAGGCCTGCAGGCTCCAGTGGCGCAATCGGTCAGCGCGCGGTACTTATAAGACAGTGTCCTGCAGAGCAATGCCGAGGTTGTGAGTTCGAGCCTCACCTGGAGCAGTGGACATTTTAAATTCCATCCATATGCATCTCATATACCCATTGAAATACTGATTGGTGTCTGAAAGCCTTTCGTTGTGAGCAAATACAGTTGGTATCGAGCAGGTGAATGAAAAGCAGCAGTAAGACTGATAAGAGGAAAAGAAAAGCTCCTACCTGTGAGCAGAGAGTGGCCTCTTCGTGAAAGTAGCCACGCATGAAATCACAGTACTCTCTTGAAGTGATTTCACATCTGCAACATGAAACGCATCATCAGCTTCATCAACAATCACTCGAAGGAAAAAACCACCAATGAGACGGATGCACCTTTTTTTTTAGTGTTCAATAAGTGATAAAATGTCCAGTATTTTCACCCTGGTTACATAAAAACAGATCTGTTGATCCTGCAATGATATTATACGTTCTATGCACTGTGTTCTGTGTCATATTCTTCTGCAGTTAATTATAGAGAAAAAACGTCTAACATACTTAAGATTTTCTATATCATTTAACCCTTGTGTTGTCTTCCATTCGACCATGCATGATCCTCCCGGGTCAAAACTCGAAAATCTTTCTTGACTCGTGCTTTTTTCAATGTTTTGGGCGTTTCTTTTATTTATTAATTTTCTTACATGTAACGCTTCTTTTCACTACCATGTATAAGTAATCACTAACAACAACTTATTACCAGTTTTGGTATTTTTTTTGGATTTCATGGTCAATAAACCTCATTTATAGGAAATTGTACCTAATTATTAATTTAAAAATTAGAAATGATGAATTATTTAGACTAATATTAAAGGAAGGATAATCACAGAAGGGTCAACATTCAGTTGGGGTACTGTTTCGAAACATTTAAAAAAAAAATTCAATTTGCTAAAAAATGTAATAAAACACCCAAAATTCAATGAACTTGTACTTGCGAAGCGCGTTGTATGGAATCATGCGTGTTATTTTTCAAAATTCAAAATTAGGTATAGTTAAAAAGAAACCTTGTTTTAAGGAGCTGCTCATCTAAATTTTTACTGTTTAGGCATGAAAATAGTCGAATTAAAGTGAATTATTACTGGAACACATGCACCAATTTCAAATGATAGGTAATAGCTTTAGAAATCTATACTAGCTCTGTACTAGTCGTAATGCCGTGCCGTTCAGTGCCGTTGATCCTTACCGTCCTTTGGTTCCGATGCAGCAGGGCCGGCCTGTTATGGTGCAGTCTATGTGGGGAAGGTTGGTGTGTTTCCCAGAGTTGTACCTTGTACAAACCTACAGATCATAAAAAGAGGAAAAAACTTTTTTTAAACATTAAATCCAGCCATTATGTGTAGAGGAAAGTGCTGCATTCAGACCTCAGTGTGTTGAAGTTACAGTAGACTTGTATTTACTTACTTCTGTTTTTGAGACAAGTGGCTGACAGCAGCAGATCAACTGAAATTTTTAAACTGTACTCACCGGCCACTTGGTGATGTCATCAGGCCACTCATGAGGCGAAACTGAGGCTGGCTCCAGACAAATTCTACAAAATCAAGAGCCAAAGTTAAAAACAAAGCACAGTTAACATTCCCGTCTTCTGCTGAAGCGACTGAGCCCCAACAATACAGTCCACACGTGCAATAGTGGTAACAAAACGTGTGCACCTTTAACACACGAGGATAACAATCACACAGAGAGTGTTTTGGCGAAGTCACCTGGGGTCCTGATGACAGACGGCACCATATTGGCGTAGTGTACCATTCAGATAGGGAACACTGTGGTGGTGAGGCCACTTTACCCACAATGCCAGGGTACTCTGCAGTAGAGGACAGAGAGACGGAGGGAGAGAAATCATTGTTAACATTATGCTGTATCTCTATTCATTTTGCCTGTGCAGTGGCAACCACAGCTATGATAAATGGTGCAACAAAAGCTGCCTAAAGGTGCTCCATGTAACACTTCTATTCAATATATCTCTGTTGAAGCAACTGTGAAATCGTATATAATATGATACCATGAATAGTACTTGCGATAAATGATAAACCATAAAACCCCTCCCACCCTCATCACCGTTTGGTTTGGGGCAATCACTGGTGCCCCCCTGCCCTCCCTCCAGGACTTGTACACTGGTAGGACCAGGAAGCGGGCAGAGAACATCACCAAAGACCCCACACATCCTGCATACACTCTCTTTAACCTCCTTCCCTCTGGCAAGCGCTACAGATCCCTTCGCACAAAAACAACCAGACATAAGAACAGCTTCTTTCCCACTGCCATCACTCTAATGAACTGCAGATAAGAGGGGTCATCCCCACTTTGGCCACTCACCCACTTCTCTACACATTACATACTTATCATTCCAACATGCATATACATGGACCAAGTTACAGAAATCCATGAAACTTACTGAGCTGTTCTCATTGGTCGCTTTTAAGAAGATGTTGATTGACTTAGAGGCAGCCACATCTGGCTGTAGATGTTTTGCCTGACGTATTTAGGATTGTGGTTGACTTTGAAGGACTTGCTGTTTCAGTTGTTTTATATTTCTGTTGTTTTTGTGTATTTTGTGTTTGTATGTACTGTATGTGTGGTTGTACTGCTGCCTATCTTGGCCAGGACACTCTTGAAAAAGAGATTTTTAATCTCAATGAGTCTCTTCCTGGTTAAATGAAGGTAAAATAAAATAAAAAAAATAAAATGCATCTTGCACACTACTTTGCACTATTACTTTTTGCACCTTAAATTCCATTCCATGAGTACTTGTCTTGATATTATGTCTTATTTGTATAGCTGTATATTATGTTGATATGTGCCCATATGTATATTGTTTTCTCTATTGTACAGTATATGTCTATATTACTATTGTCTACTGAATGTTTACTACTACATGTCTATTTGTTGAATGTATAGAGAGTTAACGCCTACCAAAGTCAAATTACTTGAGTATGTAAGTATACTTGGCCAATTAAACTGATTCTGACCAGAGATGTGCTGGCGACAGACACATTATATATGAGTGAACTGGTCAGGTTGGTTTGACTGACCGAACACTCCTCCTGTAAAGTTTGCAGGCAGCCGGAGCGATCGTTCCTCACGCAGCAGCCGGACTCTCTCTCGCGCTTTCTCTTCTCCTGGATCAGTTGGTGGATCTCTTGGTCTTGACGCATGCACGGGGAAAACTTGGCTCCCAGGTGGATCAGTGCCTCCTGCAGGACAGCGGGGGATGACAGCTTGGTCAGATTGTGGATCTAGACCAGTGGTTTCCTTTTTTTTTTTTTTTTTTTTTCATCAATTATAAACTGAATGTTATTTATCACTGATTAATCAATTATTAAAGTGATATTTTTTACATTTTGTACAATTTAAATTTTTTGTTACAATTTATTAGTAAATGTTTAGAAGGGTTAGGTCAAGTACCATTACCACTTAGAGTAGCAGAAGTTATATTTTTCTTTTATTCATTTATCCTGTATATTATTATTCAGCACTTTTAGCTAACTATTTGAACCGATTATCTTACTTTTAGCTAGTGTTATGTACTTCAACTATTCAATCCATTAGTTACAGTTGACTCAAAATGCAGTTTCTTTGCAATTTCTTTTCATGTACCCTTGAAATGGTAAAAGTTAGATCTAGACAACTAGAGTTTAATTCACTGGAGCTTTTCCCATGTTGACCCCCACACTTAAAGGTGCATTATGAGTTTGTGCATGGTTTCAGAGCAATTTAATTTTTGTCTCAAATCGTAGGCATCTCTCCTTGATCCGCTAGCTGCCTGCCCCCTGAATACAGAGTGAATACAAAGCCTGGTCTCAGGAGACAACATAGGGGTTGTAAATGTCAAACAAACACTAGGGGCACAGGCTGTGCACCAAAATACAACAAACCACTCCAGCCAATCACTGACAAGATGGCTGGGGGAGGGGGTGGGAGTTAGTGACAGTTAGTCAGTTAGTCATGACAGTTACGGAAACATGGGGGGAGGGGCGAGCTTGCTCTGTTTTGTTTGGAATTTACTTGGAACGTCAACAGAAGTGACATCATGCAGGAACTCATAGTGCACCTTTAAGAGCTGAGTAAAAACACAATCATAGACAAAAGATGCCAAATGGAAGATAGGACCTACTTACTGAGCTTGGACCCACCCAGAAGTTTTGTTGTTGCACAAACTTAACGTTTTCATAAACTGCCTTGTTTCTTAACACCTAAAAAAAGAAAACAAAAAGCTATATTACTAATATTTCATTATACATAGTCATACATAGTCATACATTTTCAGTGGAAATTCAACACAAATTATCCACAGACACTATACCAATCTAAAAATAAATGCTGTAAAATATACTTACAGAGTCGACAGTTTCATGTTGTGAGAAGCCTATAGGGGCAATGCCGTAGATAGTGATAGCCAGAATGGTGACGAGCAAATGGACACATGTGATCCAGTAGGTAAAAAAAGGCCTGGGGAGGACAGAGGGACAATTCAGGCTCCGTTATCTGGGGCATTTGGCAATAACTCGATATAATTTAACATCAGAGGAAAGTCATCCTCCAAAGTACATAGCTGTTTACCTGTTATCGTCCATGTCCTCAATCTGCTTTTTGACATAGCTGTCAATGCGCTTGCGGTACGTTCGGTTTGTGAGACGACCGACCATGCCAAGGCCGTATGGCCTCTTCTCTCGGGCAAACAGCTTCTTAACAGGCACCACTATCCTTTGTCCCCGCTGCTGGTGGCTGCTGACGCTCACCACTTCCTGTTTGAGACGAACCTTGGGCTGGACCAGAGAGCCATCTTTTGCCTTCCGCCATCCTCGCTCTAAGGGCCTAGTTTGAGGAAGTGTCAGGCAGGACATGTTAATATAATACAGTACAAAATATCATAAGACTTCAGCGACGCAAAAGTTGTGAATTTGTCTCCTCACATCAGAGGTGCATGTGTGCATGTAAATAACACTGTAGAAAATATAAACCCACAGCATGAGGTGAGTCCTCTCCAGTTCGTTCCTATCCAGCGCGCTTCCTGTGAGCTCGCTCTCGTCCAGCTGTTTGAGGTCGGCCTCCGATGGCGTCTCAAAAACTTCGTCAGCATAGCTGGACAACTCATCCTGCAGGCCGTCCTACAAAGACGAAAACTAAGTCAGCAAGAATTCAAAGCTGAAGAACTCAGAATATATTGTTTAAAAGAGGGCACAAAGGGTCCTGACACGGCAAAAGCCAATACCCCCCAAAAATACAGTATTTAGCATACATACCAGAGTATATATCAGGGTAAAAAAAGTGCTTTAAACCAACACATAAGTGACTTGCCTACGAAACATTTTGTGAGTGCAGGCAATAGGACATAAAGAATGGCTTTTTGTGCTTCAAGCAAAAGTGGCGATAATTCTGTGCAAACATTTGTAATTATTTTTACGGCCTTTATTTGATAGGTGTGCTTAGACATGGAAGGGGGAATGACATGGAGCAAAGGGCTGCAGGTCAGAACTGCATATGGGCACGTGCTCTACCAAGCGAGCTACCCAGGCACCCAAATATTTTGAATTTAATACTGTTATTTTAAAAGTTATCCTGGCAGTGGTGTGTGGATGTGTGTCCACTGCTCACTCTGGTAAAGAAGGAAGTGTCGAGTTCATCAGGGAAGTCCACGGTGTCGTCTTCAAAGAAACTAGGGGGCATGAAACTCCGTCTGCGACGTCGCCCATAGGTGCTGTCGGCTAATGTCCGGCCCTAAGAAACACACAGCCATCGAACACCACAATAACACAATCATACAAACATCACCGTTATTATCGTTAACAGATTGCAGTGCAATGATGCCATCCATCCATCTTCGTCCGCTTATCCGGTGTCGGGTCGCGGGGGGAGCAGCTCCAGCAGGGGACCCCAAACTTCCCTTTCCCGAGCAACATTAACCAGCTCCGACTGGGGGATCCCGAGGCGTTCCCAGGCCAGGTTGGAGATATAATCCCTCCACCTAGTCCTGGGTCTTCCCCGAGGCCTCCTCCCAGCTGGACGTGCCTGGAACACCTCCCTAGGGAGGCGCCCAGGGGGCATCCTTACCAGATGCCCGAACCACCTCAACTGGCTCCTTTCGACGCAAAGGAGCAGCGGCTCTACTCCGAGCTCCTCACGGATGACTGAGCTTCTCACCCTATCTCTAAGGGAGACGCCAGCCACCCTCCTGAGGACACCCATTTCAGCCGCTTGTACCCTGGATCTCGTTCTTTCGGTCATGACCCAGCCTTCATGACCATAGGTGAGGGTAGGAACGAAAACTGACCGGTAGATCGAGAGCTTTGCCTTCTGGCTAAGCTCTCTTTTTCGTCCACAACGGTGCGATAGATTGAATGCAATACCGCACCCGCTGCGCCGATTCTCCGACCAATCTCCCGCTCCATTGTGTCCTCACTCGCGAACACAACCCCAAGGTACTTGAACTCCTTCACTTGGGGTAAGGACTCATTCCCTACCTGGAGAAGGCATTCCATCGGTTTCCTGCTGAGAACCATGGCCTCAGATTTAGAGGTGCTGATCCTCATCCCAACCGCTTCACACTCGGTTGCGAACCGATCCAGTGAGTGCTGAAGGTCGCAGGCCGATGATGCCATCAGGACCACATCATCTGCAAAGAGCAGCGATGAGATCCCCAGCCCACCAAACTGCAACCCCTCCCCACCCCGACTACGCCTCGATATCCTGTCCATAAATACTACAAACAGGATTGGTGACAAAGCGCCCCCTGGCGGAGGCCAACCCTCACCTGAAACGAGTCCGACTTACTACCGAGAACCCGGACACAGCTCTCGCTTTGGTTGTACAGAGATTGGATGGCCCTGAGAAGAGACCCCTCACCCCATACTCCCGCAGCACCTCCCACAGTATCTCCCGGGGACCCGGTCATACGCCTTCTCCAAATCCACAAAACACATGTAGACCGGTTGGGCATACTCCCAGGCTCCCTCCAGGATCCTTGCGAGAGTGAAGAGCTGGTCCGTTGTTCCACGACCAGGACGGAATCCGCATTGTTCCTCCTCAACCCGAGGTTCGACTATTGGCCGAACCCTCCTTTCCAGCACCTTGGAGTAGACTTTACCAGGGAGGCTGAGAAGTGTGATACCCCTATAATTGGCACACACCCTCTGGTCCCCCTTTTTAAAAAAGGGGAACCACCACCCTAGTCTGCCACTCCTTTGGCACCGTCCCCAGACTTCCACGCAATGTTGAAAAGGCGTGTCAACCAGGACAGCCCCTCCACCCCCAGAGCCTTGAGCATTTCTGGACGGATCTCATCAATCCCGGGGCTTTGCCACTGTGTAGTTGTTTGACTACATCAGTGACTTCCGCCTGGGAAATCGGCGACAATCCCCCATTATCCTCCAGCTCTGCCTCTGGCATAGAGGGCGATTAGTCGGATTCAGGAGTTCCTCAAAGTGCTCCTTCCACCGCCCTATTACCTCCTCAGTTGAGGTCAACAGTGTCCCATCCTTACTGTACACAGCTTGGATGGTTCCCCTTCCCCTCCTGAGGTGGCGAACAGTTTTCCAGAAGCACTTTGGTGCCGACCAAAAGTCCTTCTCCATGTCTTCTCCAAACTTCTCCCACACCCGCTGCTTTGCCTCTTTCACGGCAGAGGCTGCAGCCCTTCGGGCCCTTCGGTACCCTGCACTGCCTCCGAGTCCTCCGGGATAACATATCCCGGAAAGACTCCTTCTTCAGTCGGACGGCTTCCCTGACCACCGTGTCCACCACGGTGTTCGTGGGTTACCGCCCCTTGAGGCACCTAAGACCCTAAGACCACAGCTCCTCGCCGCAGCTTCAGCAATGGAAACTTTGAACATTGTCCACTGGGTTCAATGCCCCCAGCCTCCACAGGGATGCACGAAAAGCTCCGCCGGAGGTGTGAGTTGAAAGTCTGTTGGACAGGGGCCTCCTCCAGACGTTCCCAATTTACCCGCACTACACGCTTTGGGCTTACCAGGTCTGTCCAGAGTCTTCCCCACCTTCTGACCCAACTCACCACCAGATGGTGATCGGTTGACAGCTCTGCCCCTCTCTTCACCCGAGTGTCCAAAACATACGGCCTCAGATCAGATGAAACGATTATGAAATCGATCATTGACCTTCGGCCTAGGGTGCTCTGGTACCAGGTACACTTATGAGCATCCCTATGTTCGAACATGGTGTTCGTTATAGACAATCCATGACTAGCACAGAAGTCCAACAACAAACAACCACTCTGGTTTAGATCAGGAGGCCGTTCCTCCCAATCACGCCTCTCAGGTGTCTCCATCATTGCCCACGCATGTGCGTTGAAGTCCCCCAGCAGAACAATGGAGTCCCCCACTGGAGCCCCATGCAGGACTCCAGTCAAGGTCTCCAAGAAGGCCGAATACTCCGAACTCCTGTTTGGTGCATATGCACAAACAACAGTCAGAGTTTTCCCCCACAACCCGCAGGCGTGGGGAGGCGACCCTCTCGTCCCACCGGGTAAACCCAACACAGCGGCGCCAGCCGGGGCTTGTGAGTATCCTCACACCCTGGGCAACTCCGGAGAAGAAAAGAGTCCAACCCCTATCCAGGAGTATGGTTCCAGAACCAAGACTGTGCGTAGAGGTAAGCCCCACCAGATCTAACCGGTAGCGCCCACCTCCCGCACCAGTTCCGCTCCTTCCCCACAGAGAGGTGACGTTCCACGTCCCCAGAGCCAGCGTCTGCTGCCCGGGTCTGGTCCGTCGAGGCCCCTGACCTTCACTGCCACCCATGTGGCATCGCACCCGACCCCAACGGTTGGCAATGATGCCATGACAGTTTATCTGGGGGAATCCTCTCCTTAATGATAGAGTCTGATGGTTGTGTGTCAGTGGATTAGCTCTGCAACTCTGGAATATCCCCTTTCAGCAGATAGCTGAGCATTCGGTGTGTATTATCACGGACCATCTGCTAGAGAGACCCTGTGACCCCCCGGCCAACACACACTAGCACATACTCTCACTGAACATCCATTCATCCCTTTGTATGTGCGAGTCTGTAGCCAGTGGCCACATGCTTTAGAGTCATTAGAGTTTAATCTGTAATAACCCAAGCTGAGCTCATATTTTATACAACATGCCTAAACAGACACACACACACACACACACACACACACACACACACACACACACACACACACACACACACACATGAATATAGATAAAACCTAACCATTTATATGTGGAGGAGACAGGGACTCATTAGAATATAAATGTGTTTACAAAAACATAAGATAATGGAGATTAAAGTGTGTGCATGATAACTTTGCCCACAATGGATTACAAATGCCTTTGTATTGCATAGTTATAGCTGGTCGCAATGTGCGTTCCCACTGTGCAGAAAAGACAAAGTAATCTCAATTTCAGAACAACAGGGGCTGCCAGTAGCTTTGAAGTTAAAACAGGGCAGGAGTTCGAAGCACACATTTTGCAAAGCACAGAATATTTGGTGACTAAACTTAAATCTAGGGCATAAAAACAAATAAATAAATAAACTTGAAAAATCAACACCTTCATTAGTGCTGCTGCAGCCTTGAGACTCATGACTGCGACAGACTCCCGCTTGCGTCGCCGTGGCAACCGGTTGAGGGCCGAGCGGGAGCTGGAAAAGGAGCAGAGGGAGGCGGTGCCGGGCGTGATGGGAGTTTGCGGGACACTGAAGCCGTCTACCTCTTCCGCCATGCGGAAGGCACGACCCCGTGCCAGGGGGTCTACGATCTGCGCGCGCACACACACACACACACACACACACACACACACACACAAACACACACACACAAACACACAACAGTAAACACGCAGCGACAGAATAGTAAAAAGCAGGGATAACACACATCTAAACTAGGGTTAGATTGATGCTCCAGGTTTCAGAAAGAATCTTTTTTTTTTAAAGAGAACAATGCTTAATTACTAGGTTTAAGTGATATATAATTGATATAAATATTAGACAATTAATACACATTATTGTTTACTTGTTAACTTATGCTTCAGAATAGCAGCAGACATTTGTCTACTCTAGATTCCCACCCTCACCCAGTGCTGCTTTCTTAAACATTCAATAGGCTAGATGAGGACTACACTTAATTTGAAACAATTATATTTTAAAATGCTCACATCATACTTATTGTATTGTAATCTGACACAGATGTATGTAGTCATGATAACATTATTATAAAAAGTAATTCAGTAAAAAGAAAGCCCAAGAGTTGAATTTGTTACTTTAAAACAGCATTTTTGCGGCTACTATAGCACTTCCTTATGCTAGCATGCCAAACAGAATTGTTAGAGAACACAAATTATTTTGAGACAGAACTTGTTTGTATAATATGCATTTCAAATGTCCGCAGATGAAAATGTGTCACAAGCCAAACTTGCACTAACAGTGCTGCAGTAGTTGTAATGCATGCCTGTGTAGTAGCTTTGTGGGTTTTAGTGGAATGTTATTGTGGGAAATCATGCATGAATTACTTGAAACATATGAAAACCTCTACACAATTAAATTAGCTTTATGTTTCAGCCATCAATTGAACCCCAGCCAAGATGACAAAGCAAAGAGGTTAAGCAAGCGCTGAAGATCTAATGTGAAATAAAGTAAATAGAGTGAAAAGGGTGAGGGAGAAAATGTGATGTAGGAAAAGGTGAATAAGCCTTAATCTCCTCCTCTGTCCCTCTAATGTGGCCCTGGAGCTGGCCTACCCTCTGCATGCCATAGTGGTGGTGACTGGGGTGGTGGGGGGGGAGGTAGAGGGGAGGAGGGGTCTCAGTGCTGGCCAGGGAGAGGTTGTCCTGGCTGTGGAGCTCCATCTCCCTCATCACCTGCGGCTTCAGACCCCCGTACAGATGGCTGCAGTGCTGCAGGCTCTTCCTCCTCCATCGCTGGGTGCTGTCGCTGTCTTTGCTCACCCCAAACCAGTCAGCCGTACCCCTGCAGAGAGGACGGACTCTGGTTAGTAAATCAGTGAAAACTGAACATTCTAATGTATTTCACTGGACAGATGTCTGCCTTTGGCCGGATATCGGGTAAACAAATTTTCAATACCGGTATCGATTCCGATACCGTGACTCCGATACAGGTTCCTAAACACTACTTTTTTTTCCCGATACCAGTTGTATAAAACAAATAGAAGTTCAACAACATTCCACATTGCGGCGCAAATCTTTTAGATATTTCTCAGCTATTGCTACGTGAGCCCCGTCCCTGTGCGTAACGTAGAGTATATCCTGCGTGCCTCTACGACATGTAACGTTAGACAGCCAATCACCAGCTTTATTAGATCTTTGTAGAAGCATGCTGCACGCGTTATTATGGAACCCACGCAACTTCTAGGCAAGACCCGCCCTTTCACGCGCTACTATTGGCCAGGCGTCCATGCTTACGCAAGGTAACGTAGGGCTGCTCTCTCTTAGTCGATTAGTCGACTAATCGGTCATTTTGGTCTTCATCAACTTAGATTTCTTTAGTCGATTAGTCATGTTTTATGCTTTTTTTATGCTGACATATATTTAAAGTTTTGAATTCGGTACCCAACCCTATTTCCCAGGGAGCTCTTTGTATAATTCAGGTAGCTATCAAAGAATACATAATTATAGGCTGTCCTACCATTTTTTGCTTTATGGCAACAACCCTCAAAAAACATATAGTTATTTTTGCAAGTCATGTCAACTATCAAAGAAAATTAAATAATAATAATCTTGCTTCATTTTTTTTTAATACATAATCTGCTTCAGCCTTCAGAGAATCTCGGCCACACTAAATATTCTTTGACAGATTGAGCCGGCGTACATCCTCCTGATTAGCAGAACAATATGCTGATTACTTGCAGGTGGTTGTTGGGGATTAGTTGACTGGTTCATTTGTTGATTGCTCTCTTGTCTATGCCGTCTTTAAATGTGGATCGTTGGCCAAAATGAAAAGACATCTTTTTGAATTACTCTTTTTATTGTCCGCTATGTACCGGGTCAGCTAGTCGAATCAACAAAGCAAGTGCTTATGAATCCCCAACCTTTCCATACTCGCTGTTATCGTAGGGTACTGCTCACGCTTCCTGCTATGATGGTGCAGTCGCTCAAGAACTAGGAAGCGGGACAACCAATGAATGAACGGGAATTATTGTCTTAAAACGAGGACATCAATAAGTGACTCGAGTCGAGACAGCCTCGCAGCTACTCAGTGAAACTAGATCAAATGAGCCGTTCTCCGAAATAGGACTACTCAGTCAGTCAGTGATATTTCTGTAACACCGTATTGAGCTTACGTAGCGTACTACAACTGTGTATTAACGAGAAAACTGACGATTCTTTGAAAAGAATCGTTCCGCCCATAACTAAATGTTACACTTTCTTTTTGGTACCGTAAATACTAAATAGAAAGCAAAAATTCATATTTTGATATAGTTAATACAAAAACATGATTTTAAAGGCATCAAAAAGGAAACTGCCCACTTTAAACGACTTGTTTTGGTATTAAAAAGAAAGACTGAGTGGGGCAAATGTGCAAAAATAGATTTATAACAATAAATCAGCTTGAACTTTATTTAGACAATGAAAGATAAAACATGGGCCGGCATCAACAGCACGCAGTGAGCAGGTCAGTTTATTAAACTAATGTCTGTTGTGGAACATATCAGACAAAGACGTCATCATTGATTCAGCTGCCTTCTGTTATTTTTCTCTTTCTGTGTGTATGTGATCGTGTGGACGCTGCCAACTCAGCTTAGAGAGCCTGAATGAAAAATACTGTCTTGATCCATACACGTCCTACTGCCCTCTGCCTGATAGTCCTGCAGTTCATAAACTGACTCGGCTGTGTGTGTGTGTGTGTGTGTGTGTGTGTGTGTCTGTATATGTGTCTGTTTCTATATAAATGTGCATCCAGGTCCCCATTTTCCCATGAAACAGTGCCTGTGTGCCAGGCAGCGTGTTAACCGAGAGCTGGGAGGGGGAGGCCACACCGGGGAAACTGTTTGGAGAGCAGAACACTCAGTAATAAACACTCGGCCCTCATCATCAAGAAAGACGCCAGCTGGGGAAGCCTTTTAAGGATGCACAGGGGCAGGGAGGGGGTTGGCGCGGCTCTGACTGTTATCCTTCCAGAGAGGAATGTCTTCGGTTTTGGAAAGCAGAGAGAGATTGCAGTCAGATTGTTGGGCCTCTGATAGAGGATAGGAGGTCATAATGTGTAAATAAAATATTTGTTAAATACAGATAACAATCACGCTGAACATAACATCCACTACTGATGGTAAAACATGAAGCCCACGCCCGCCAACTTTGTGATTGTTTCAAGATAGATTACATTGTTTGTGTGTGTTTGTTTAGATAAGCGGGTGTTTGTCTGTGCGCACATGCAATGACACGCACGCATGTCATATTTGCCAAAAAAGAACCATAAATAAAGTTTTCACGACTAGTTGACGACAGCACAAATCCACCAACATTTAAAGATTAAAGCTAATGTGAATCCACATGAATTAACTTTCATATCCTCAAGGTAAGGCTGGTTACACATGGAGCAGCAATCTACTGCACTGTAATTATAGGCTTAGACAGCATTCATTTCATCAGGGAGAAAAGGCAGAGAGGCAAATCTACAGAAATACTATCACCGAAAAAAGGAGAGCAGAATAATAGAGAACATAAATATGAACACTGATGATAGGTTTTGAGTTTTCTCTCGTTTTACGTCCGAGTATTACCTCTCCTTGGATCCACCAATGAGAGGTATTATTAACCACTGAACAAAAGCCTGCAAGGACATAACCCAACTAACTACTTGAAAAACAAAACTGATGAACTTCCAATTGCTTCTTCATGTTTCTACTCCAGTTAATTCCAGAGGCAAATATTGTACTTTTTACTCCAATTTATTTACCTAACAGCTATGGTTACAAGTTACTTTGCAGTTTCAGATATTACACGCTAAAAAAGAATGCAAGAAAACAACTATATTAAGTAGTTAAAAGTCGCTCCACCTTGACCAGCTTTAACAGCTTACCAGACAGTATAGGCATACAGAAATATACAGTATAATATACAATGTAACAATGGCAGGGGCCATTCTGCTGCATAGGTACTTTTACTTGTGATCATTTAAGTACATTTCACAGTGCTAATACTAATATGTACCTATACTTTTTTACACTGTGGTATTGCTAATTTTACTGGTGTTTTGTTGGTATTGAGTGGTATCGGTCTTCTCATGGTAAGCAAGCAAATAAGCCTATTTACAAAACTATTCCTTTAAGTATCTGAATACTACCTTCCCGACTGATAAAAGAGAGGGCCGGCAGTATTACATGCAATCATAAATCTCAGTTTATCATTGTTCAGTAAAACACAAGATTCACAGCCATTAAAATATGAGCCACCAGTCTCAGCTAAATCTTATATTCTGTTTTAAGTAAATGAGTTAATCCCTCTGCAATAAGTGAAAAACATCAACCGGGGCTTTGTTGAAATTGACTGAGGACTCACCTGTCCAGAGAGCTCCAGGAAGGATTCAGGGTCTGGGTCATACCTGAGGGGGGGAGGGATTGTGGAGCTGTATATCCTCCATCATAAGCATCACAAACATACTGTCCCCGCTTACCCCAGGACCTGTTTTAAACCCTGATCCGCTGAAAACAATCCTCTGCAGCTCACACATACAGCGATCCATAAGGGGATTTCCCCATATCCAGGCCAGCAGTACCTTGCCACACTCGCTGTTACGCAAAGAAAGGATGATCACAACATATCCAGACTCCGTGTAACATCCCTGTCCGGCTCAGTGAGCTCCTGGTTAATCAGAGGTCAGAGGAAAGCCGGCGTTGATTTCCCCAGTCAGACGGGAGTCAGATCTCTACACCGTGATGTAAAGAGGACTTCCAGTCTTCTAACCAGCTGGGTTTGCTCATTCAATGCATTTGCTGACCCTGTGTCACCACCAGCACACAACACAAGTTCCCATACGCCTGCGTGTGTGTGTGTGTGTGTGTGTGTGTGTGTGTGTGTGTGTGTGTGTGTGTGTGTGTGTGTGTGTGTGTGTGTGTGTGTGTGAAAATGTGTCCGTGTCTGGCAGGCCTCCCAGTATCCCTCCTTGAGAGTTTTTGTGTAAAAGGATGTGACCAACTGGGCAAAAAAAGACAGCAGCTCTGGTCCTTGTCAAACTAAATAAGCCCCCCCCACACCCCCCCACCCTCCTCTCCATTCAGAGCCCCAACGATCACTTTCAACGTGGCCCGTCACTCTCTTTCTCTGGCTTGTTTTTGAAGGAGTACACCAGTTCCACACCAGCACTCCACAGGAAATGGGAGATTAGAAGGAGGGAGAGAAAAAAGATGGGACATCATACACATTAGGAGGGAGGAGTGACAGAGGGAGGCACTGAGACATGCCTGGACATGACACACACACACACACATACACACACACACACACACACACATATACACACACACCAGTATCACAAGGGTTTACCTTGAACCCCACCTTGCTTTGCACAGCGATATATTCGTGTCAGCAGTTTAAAAAAAAAAGTCCAACGGAGCATGTGAACCTTACTTTAAACATCTATCATTACGAGCATCAGTGTGACTGAGAAAAATTATTAACTCTGTGGTCTGATCTGTGAAAATGAATGCCTCTTCAACATGAAAAATGACTCATAAAGAGCTTTTTTTCTGTTTTCTGCCAGATCAACAAACATCAGGGTGTCCTCCTTAGTTACCCTACGAGCCAAATGTTTGCAGCAAATCACCCTCTGACATGCACTTTGTTTGAAGAGTAAAGATTTAAGTCGTATTTGTGCACTCTTTTGAGGAGGTAATTGCAACACCTGTAAACACACACACACACACACACAAACTTTCTCTGAATCCCATTAATTCTCTCATAAACGCATTAGTTCAGTTTCTCTCTCGCATACACACATACAAAGGCTAGTAGAACCTCGGCATGATAAAGTTAAGACATTAAGACACTCCTTTGAAGACAGTGTCTCTAGGTTTTAGTCTTGGCCCCCGTGTTCAAACATTGACATTGAATTTAAGGCTTTGATGTGGCCCACATGCTGTGTTAGGCACATAGATAATGCGTATGAGTAATTGTGTTATTTTGTCTGCCTCAAACCATGTGGTCCTGTGCACCACCTGGACTGATACTGATACACTGTGTGTGTGAGAGAGCTATGTGTCATAGTCTGTGTTCAAAGCGTCACATCTGTGGCACAAAGAGACTACAACAGGCTAAAGGGACTTTTGTGCAAAACACATTCAGTACAGACATTAAGGGATTCATTTTTTTAACTGTATTTTTAAACAGTTTAAGGTGTATTTAATTTTCCTCAACCTGCCTTGGGGGCAGCAGAAACAAGCTGTAAACATTGACATATCGACATGTGACCTTTTAAGTCAAAATGGCGGACTTAAACTGTTGACTATTTACACATCAAGCAGATATGAAGCACATTCAGAATTTTTTGGGATATTTGTATATATTTATTTGTTTATTTGGATTTATATGTTTCTGAATACTTGATGAAATTTAAGTCCAATATTCCATGGTGCCCCATTTGTAGGGAACATGCATTTGTGGGATGAGCAGCAGCGCTGAGTATGTGGGTTGCGCCCATGACAAATTTGCCAAATCTTCTCTGCCATTGCCAAACAGGTTATTTTACTTGTTTTGAGCTTCTGGTACCCCCAGGTGCTGACAATCAGGTGCATGATTCTGCAACCAGTGGCGATCCCATATCTCCACAGTCTGGGACCGAACCCTATCCTCCAAGAATACAACACTCGCCCCCACAGGGCAGGGTTTATCAGAGACCACCTCCAGAATGTGGGAGTGGAGAGGAGGGAATGGCCTGCCAGCAGTCCTGACCTCAACCCCATTGAACACTTGTGGGATCAGCTTGGGCTTGCTGTTCGTGCCAGAGTGACTAACACAACCACGTTGGCTGACTTGTGACAAACGCTGGTTGAAGAATGGGATGCCATCCCACAGCAGTGTGTGACCAGGCTGGTGACCAGCATGAGGAGGAGGTGCCAGGCTGTTGTGCTGTTTTCGAAGTGAATAAATTGTTAAATTGCCAATATGTCTTGTTTTGTCAAACTTCCATCATCCAATCCACCAAACACCAAAGGAGTCAATGGCAGAATAAGCTGTTTGGCAATGGCAGAGAATATATAGCGCTGCTTTAAAGTTGGACTATATTTCCAGTTGAAACACAACCAAAAAATCCCAAAGACGTGAGCTTGTATACATTTACATTAGCTGTTTTGACCAGCGCTAAGTACATTTTATTCCCGTTTTACGTTTTTGGGGGCGTTTTTCCTTACATACTGTAGATGCATCTTCATGGCTGGAATACGTGTATTTTATTACCATAACATCCAGTTTTCCCCTTTTACTTCCCCTTAAGTAGCTTTAAGGTTGAAAAAATCATCTTAGTCCACTCTGTCTGACAACATTATGTATATTGTCTCATTTGACCTCTTCATTGAAGCAGTATTTAGTGTACTGAAAAATGCAAAGTGAAGACTAGTTCACCATTCCATCCATATCGCATATTTGATATTTTTGAAAACTTCTGGCTCGTCACTAGAATTTAAAATAAAGTGCTGTGGGTTAAAAATGACTGGCCCACGACTTGGTCAACATTGCCATCCACTTGGTGGTTAAAGAATCTGTGACAGCTCCAGATTAGGCCAAAAATAATTTTAACAACATACTGTTTCAAATAGAAACATCAGTACCAAAACAGGAAACCTTCAAACTGTTATCAGCTCCCTCCCTCCCTCCCTGCTCCACCTCTCCTTTATACCTGATGATCTGTTTGGGTATAGATGAACGCCGTCGGGTCAGTATTTTGGGGACGCAGGACCGCCTTCGGATGGTTGACACCCTCCTGGGCCACCTCTTGCCCTTTGGGGGAACTGTGTTGACTCGCTCAAAACGCACCCTTTTCTCACTTTACGCACAGTGCAGCATGTAGAGAAGAGGACAGGGAGGCAGTAGTGGAAAGCCAAAAGATGAAGGAAGAAGAAAGCAAAATCAAAGAAAAAGGTGGACAGGAGAGAAGAAAAGAGAGCAAGATTAATTTGTGTTAAATCAGAAAGGAGGCTGCAGCTTAAAATAGTTTTGTTAAAGATTTATTAGTGGAGAAGAATTATTAGGATTAGAAAGTATACGACAGGCTGAAGTCATAGGGAATTAGCAGCTAGAGGAAATCAGCAGAGAGGAATGAAGAGAGCCTCTTATGAATGTGTGTGTGTGTGTGTGTGTGTGTCTCTTACCTCTTGATGGACTGTGTAAAGGAGGGCAATCTCTCCAGAGGAGGTTTGATGTAGTTGTTGGAAGTTTCCAAGGCAGCGATGCGTGTCTGGGGGTTTTCACCTGGCATGCTGACACTGCGTAGGCGCTTTACCGGCTGCAACACACGCACACACACACACACACACACACACACACACACACACACACACACACACACACACACACAAACACACAAATGATGCCCTCCGTGCCAAGTTATGTAAAAGTGAAAAGTCCGAGAAAAGGAAAAGCTTTTTGTCAAAACTGAGAATGCTTTATGCTTACAAAGTTTTAGTTACACACCAAATTTTACAATTCCAATAATTCAAGATTATGCATTGCTTCTGTTGGACTCCCTCCAGATTGTTTAGACTTGGTTTGAAAGATACACCAAATTGTTGGAAATGCAAGACAGTGGACGACCAATTACTTCATGTCCTATGGTCCTGTGATAAGGTCCAGGAATTTTGGACTGGGATACATGATAACCTATGTCAGATTGCAGGGACACAGGTTCCATTCAGCCTAAGATCATTTGTTCTGGGAGATGGGTCAATCCTAAGCGGGATAGATAAGCACATTAAAAGGTGGGTCCAAACTAGTTTTATGATAGCCAGACAGATTGTTTTAAGAGGATGGAGGAATGAAGGGGTGCCGTCAATCCAAGAGTGGCCTTGCAAAATGGCTACGGTGTTTTTTGTTTTTTTACCTGGGTGAGTGGGTCGTCCGGCATCACCTGGATGGTTGGGATGTCCAGTTTTAGCCATGGCGGCTTTTTTCTCTGCAGGCTGCTGTTCCTGCTGGCGGGCTCATCCATGCTCACTGGCTCCCCCTACGCCTGCCAGCTGGACAACACAAACAGAGGAAAATGGGACTGTAGGACAACTCACACAGTCAGAATACATTTCACAGAGACATGATGGGCAAAATGATTCCAACCATCAAAAGCCAAACAATTGACCAGCTTGACTAATTACAGACACTGGACAGAGTGAGCACCAGTATTCCCCGTCGCTCCACGTTGTGGGCTCAGACAGATCAGTGTGGAGGCAAAAGGCCCGAATAAACAAACGTCTTGACTCCAAACGTTTATAGCTACGAGTCTGTCAGACGCCCTCTGGCATCTTTTCCAAATAACCTGCATAACGAGGCAGAGTGACTGGTAAAACTAACTGATGCTCTGACATGACAACAGGAACGAAGCAGCTACGTCACATCAGTATGAGCTGCCATATACCCACAACTGGTGTTCCACAGCATGAGCCAATGGGTAACTAAAACGTGGATTGAGCCAAATGTGCTGTGACTCAATATAAAGAATGTGTTTAATGATTTAAAATTGAAAAAGTTGATAATTTCAAAGTGTGGAAATTAAATAATAAATATAATTAAATATCAATCCAAGTGGAATTAATATGTGTGACAAGCACCAGCGCTGCATTGACACATGTTTGGTCTCCCTCAACAATGACGAGTCCTGTCTGCTCTGATTCATGTCAAATAAGCTCACAGAGACGATCAGCTAGTCAGGCCGTCTCCTGTGGTTCACAGCTTAGTTTAAAAACATTCTGCTCCAGGTGAGGCTTGAACTCACAACCTCGGCATCACTCCGCAAGTTACTGCCTTATAAGTACCACACGCTGACCGATTGCGCCACTGGAGCCTGCTCAAACAGACTAATTAGCGGTAGGGCTGCATGATGGGAGGAAAATATGCGCTATGCGATAGCATCGTTGAATATCGCGATAACAGTATTACTTGCGATAAATTAAAAAAAATATTAGAGTGTACTCAGTTCTGCATTTCTGCTGCTTTCAGTATTTTTCTTAAATACAACAAATTGCTTGTTGAATTTAAAATCATTTCTGACATTCTTTTATTGAACAAATTAAACATTGAATTGGATATAAAAGGCACCTCTAAAAAAGAATGAAAGTTACATTTTAAAGAGTAGTTTTCTACTGATATTTTCTTTCAACTAACATAACAAATCTCTGACTGTCTTTCGCGATGTGTCACAGCCTGATATCCCGATGACGATAAAAAAAAAAGTTATATATTGTGCAAGTGAGCTACACACACGGAGGGAAAGCCCAGAATAATAGGCCAAAAGCCTCCACTCATAGTGTTGTTTACTGGTTAATGGGTCTATGGGTAAAGGGAAGCGTTTGGAGAGAGAAATGGGTTTTCCTGCTTAACCATTTCGGTGGAAGTATAAACGAGGCATCTCTCCATCTCTGTATAAGCCAGTGAGCAGACCAGTGCAAATGAGGCAGTTTGCAGTGAGATCTTTTAATATGAAGTGTCAACACAAACAATAATCATTTCTTTTCCCATGGGGTTATGCATTTTACGGTATAGCTGCTGAGCTGGTCAGGTGAAGCACAAACTCAAAACCTCAGCACCTTTCTGCTTCTTACTGGTGCCACATAGTAACAATAGCACTTTATCATGCACCGAATAGCTCCTCACCTAATTGTATTAAGTGCTGAGGCTTTGGAATTCACCAGCACATACAAAACTTCTCTATGATGACCAACACCAAGTCCAATTGACCGCTCTCCGTTCTCACGCAGCACACAATGTTGCTTACAAAGATCATGGGGACACATTTACCACTTGGAATTCATGGTAAATTTGGAAACAATGGGTCATTGACTTTAGTCAGATTCTAGATACATAAGCCTGAGTCACAAGGCAAAGGGTCACCATGGACACTGAACTTGAACCTGTTCTCGGCTGGTGGGAGGGGTTTCGGTCGGAGAAGGAATAGATGCAGGAGGAGGGCTGTATTTTCCAAATCCGCTGGTTGTTTAGCCTTTTCCCGAAAACTGCAAAGCCCAGCTTTAATAGACCAATTGTTTGTTCTCTAAAATTGAACAGCTCCAGGTGAGGCTAGAACTCACAACCTCAGCATCACTTTGCAGGTTACTGTCTTATAAGTACCGCGCGCTGACCGGTTGCGCCACTGGAGCCTCTGCAAGGTGCTGTATTTAGTAAGTTTCTTTGGTGGCACATTTAGCACTCGGAATTCATGGGGATTTTTATAACAATGGGTCATTGACTTTAGCCAGATTCTAGACACAGAAGCCTGGGTCACAAGGCAGAGAGATACCAACAAAATTGAACTTGTTCAATTTAACTCCATACAATAGATGATTTGGGCCTATTGATCCTCCAGTCGTTCCATAAGTGCATAAAGCACCCAGGGGCTTTATCCTGAATGGTCAATGTTTTTCCTTTTATTTATTCATTAAAGCGGGTGGGGTGGGGGGTACAGTTTGGTCTTCCTCAACAATAACAAAGTTGGATTCTAATTCATTCTCATGTCTGAGTATCTCCTGGGATTGACAGTCCAGTTTAAAATTTCTCTGCTCCAGCTGAGGTTCAAACTCATAACCTCGACATCACTCTGCTGGTTACGGTCTTATAAGTACCACGCGCTGACCGGTTGCGCCACAGGAGCCTCTCTAGAGCTGCAGCTGTAATGGTTTCTTTTGGAGGGCAGTCATGCATCTTTAGCACCACAAGATGGCATTAGGATTCTCAAAAGTAAGGCTCTCTTCTTACACTCAGACACCGCTCACACACACATACAGTATGTCCCCAATGAACAGAGACAGGCAGAAGAAAAAAGGGATGCTAGTACTCGCTGATGAGTTTGCTCACATCCTTCTATGTGAGGGTCTATGGGTAAAGGAAAGCATTTGGAGAGAGAAAGGGGTTTTCCTGCTTAACCATTTCAGTGGTGGTATAAACGAGACAGCTCTGTGAAAGCCAGCGAGCAGATCAGTGCAAATGAGGCAGTTTGCAGTGACATCTTTTAAGGGATGCAGTGATAGCACTTTTTTTAGGATCAAGTACAACTACTTACATATGGGTACTTGCCGATACCGAGTACCGTATAATACTGTATAATAATCCCTCTGGGGTCCGAGGGTGTTTTCAGACACACAGATGATCTTCGCCTTCTCTGATATTGTTGTCAATTAGAACAAATCAGTTTTTTCAAAGTACCATGCATATTTTTCTATTCAAAGCTCAGTGCCTGGGCCCTGGGCCTGGACATTTCCCCGGGCTAGTGTTAATCAAATAAATCATATAATTCCTAATATCAAAATACTGAGTGAAGTTTAGAAAAAATGAAGAACGCAAAGTCCAATGACATTATTCACGTGCATGTTAAGCACCCATGTGGATTTACCGATCCAGCGGAAAGTATGGTTTCTTTACGCCAGCAGCTAAGTTCACAAGATTTTGTCCAAAATGGAAAGCCTTGTGGCAAACGATAACAGTTAAAACAGTTTGACTACACACCGAGAGCTTTCGTTTCAGCCTGTTGGTGAGAAAAAAAAGAAGCTATTTACAGAGTAGCACCGTGGTTGTTAAAACAGCGCTGTGTAGAAACCGCATGCAGACGGAGCAGATTGACATATCACTTTCTTCATGCTTGTGGCCGTTAAGCTGATGAGAGACATTGGGCTAACACCACTACTCCAAATATCAGTGGTGAATTTTAGAGCCAACAGGCTGCTGATGTGCTTTCTTCACAAAGCAGCTTTGGAAACGCGGTTTCTGTGATGTGGTGACGGCTGGGAATCTCTCGGCTCCGGTACACTGAGAAGACGTCGAAACCCAGTATTATTAACGACTGACGATGGCTGGTCGTAGTTATTTTTTTACAGCCAAAAACCTCTCCAATCAGCTGGCACTGCTCCTCTTCAGTCACCTATACCTGCTTGACGGAGAAGTTCAGATTGATACAAGGTGGTATCGGAGTAATTTTACAACTACAAACTCCGAGAATTCATTCTCATGTCCGAGTATCTCTTGGGATTGACAGTCCAGGTTAAAAGTTCTCTGCTCCAGGTGAGGCTCGAACTCACAACCTCGGCATCACTCTGCTGGTTACTGTCTTATAAGTACCGCGCGCTGACCGATTGCGCCACAGGAGCCTGTGGAGAGCTGCAGATGTAATGGTTTCTTTTGGAGGGCAGTCATGCATCTTTAGCACCACAAGATGGCATTAGGATTCTCAAAGGTAAGGCTCTCTTCTTACACTCAGACACCGCTCACACACACATACAGTATGTTAGCCTTATGCTTTCCTTTACCCATAGACCCTCACGGTCTATGGGTAAAGGAAAGCATAAGGCTAACCGAATATAATGTCTTTCAAAGTGCCTGCATGATATTCCAGGTTATACATAGGTTAAACTACCGTGTGAGCTTATTCCAATAAATCGTCCCCTGCACACTTATGACACAAGGAAAAAAAACGGCCTGAGTATAGTTTGTAGGGGAGCGCAGATTTGGAACGAGCTTGAGGAAAACTTGAAAGTGTCGTATTCTGTCTCCATCTTCAAGAAAAGCCTCAAGGAAAAATTGCTCATAACATATGACTGTTGATTATTCTTTAAATGCTATAGTTTGTGCTGGGACCGTCTGTCTGTTTGTAATATTTGTCTATGTTAGTCTAAGTATGTCTGTATTTTGTTGTATTTTGTATTGTCTATTTTGTGTATATGGTAAATTGAGTTTTTGGTATGTATATTATCTGTTGTTGTTTATCGTTATCGGGCCCCCTCCGAAACGCTTTTAGTAGCTTATTTGGGGTTCCCCATTTCACGAGGCTTATATATGATCATTGTACCTTATGAAATTGTGTTTACTGATACATTGATGACGTGTGAAATAAACGTGTGTGTAAAGTTTATTTGGAGAGAGAAAGGGGTTTTCCTGCTTAACCATTTCAGTGGAAGTATAAACGAGGCATCTCTACAAGTACGAGTACATGCGCACGGCATCGGACTGATACCGGTGCATACATCTTTTAATATTAAGTGTCAACACAAACAATTATTATTTCTTTTCCCATGGGGTTATGCATTTCACTGTAAAGCTGCTGAGTTGGTCAGGTGAAGCACAAATTCAAAACCTCAGCACCTTTCTGCTTCTTACTGGTGCCACATAGTAACAATAGCACTTTATCATGCAACGAATTTGGGTCTATGGAGAGAAATTATCTTTTCCTCAGTCTGCATCATTGGTCTTGTGTAGTGTTTGGTGAACTTATTGTATATTTGCACTTTCTCTGTGTACTTCATTTACAGTACTCTAATCACTGAGTAGAGTAGAATTGCTAAAAGGGTTTTAGGTTAGCAACAGCAGTGTGTAACTGGTTCAAACTGAATTAAGACATATGAAATGTGTGTTTTTTTTATAAATTAGAGTATTGTTTTTGCAAGGGTCTGAGGTGTTCTTCTAATTGGGTGTGCGGTTGTGCTAATTGTGTGTAGTGCTCTGAAAAAACGGTCCCTGCTTTCAAAATAGTGCAATGGGAAAAAAACGTAAGTGCTGATCTTTTTTATTTTGATTTTTGATTTTTGATAACTAACAAAAAGTCCAATTGACCGTTCTCACGCGGCACACAATGTTGCTTACAAAGATCATGGGGGCACTTTTACCAATTTTACAGTGGATGTGCTTTTGTGAGCAGGGCTGCTTTTAAGGTAACCTGTAAGCTCACAAAGTGTTAATAGTTACTGTAACGAATGAAAGGTTTCTTGGTTTCGAAAGTAGCATTCCGTTACCACTGTAAGCTAGTTAGCTGGGCATGCTAACCTTTGAAGCTTACGTTCAAGAGCACATCACTGCATTACATTAGACTGAAATGGTATTAGTTTCTGCATCCCTGGGACTATTTTGAGGAGGCCAATAACAATACAGTATTAATATTACAATATATCGGCAAATACTAATTTGTTATTCATTTTAACACGTATCATAAAGAAACATTTTCCGATGCCTTAAACTTGGTTATTACTGTAATGGGTTGTGACAGTGTTTCTAAATTACCTCAAATATTTCTGGTATCTGCTATTTGTTTTATCTGTACTACAGTTTCCTCTAATAATCAGCTAACATTTACACAGATACCAATATACCTGCAATAAGCTAAAATTGGCTGACACACAATTATTATCAGAATGTTTACAGTTTATGTGCTTCAAATTGCCCCCCGTGGACATATAAAGTCTTTTGAATTAAAGTGAATTGGCTTTCAATTTAGGCTACAAGACAAATAATGAACAAAGTAAATTCAGTAAAGGATTTCTCTTGAAGGCAAAGTGGATAAAGGCCTTCATTGGTTACAGCATGTCTGCTTCTCTCTATCATCCATCTATAAACTTGGTCTTTTCCAAAAATGTATTTCTCTCATTCACTTTACTACGTAGGAAAGCTTTTTTGCACACCTCTTTTGTCGGGCAGGTGCGTAGGATATGATCAAAAGTAGCAGATCAAAAAGTTTAGAGAAAATCCTGCACACTGACCATTACGCAAGCAATAATTTGTTTAGAAAAATACAACGTTTCGGTCTCCGAAACGGTGTATTTTTCTAAATACCTCGTTCACTTTACTAAAATGACATTTAGTGTGAAAAAATGTGTCTGTGCGGTAGCTCAGCTTGAGACATCATGAGTAGTTCCTTGGGTTGTAGCTCAGGCCAAGGGGAAGTCATTGAGCAGGAATGGAGGGACTATTAGTGGATAATAGGACATCTGCATGGGGCTCTGGAGAGACGTAATGAGCGGCCACCAACCAAGAGCTCCTGTACATCTCAGCTGTGAATCATTCTGTCATTCATCGCTGAGAGTGAAATTACTGGCTGCCACTCTCTTTCCATAAAGCCATCAGCCGAAAAATAATCTCCTCCCTCAGACGTGGTGCTGGAGCCGATATTCAAACTTCTGGCCAAAGCCAAGTCTAACGAGCTGAAAGATATTCAACACCGGCAGCTGGATCACTTCTTCATACATACTGGCTCGGACAGAACGGGACGTGCTTCCAAATGTCCACACACACACACACACACACACACACACACACACACACACACACACACACACACACACACACACACACAAACACACACACACACACACACACACACACACACACACACACACACACACACTGGGAATAACAGTTGCACTACATTATTAAGGGAAAAATCCCCCTTTGGTTACTCTCATTTGTCAAATAGAATCAGTTTGGGTACCTATTTTGCACTAAATTATATCACTTTCTTTTCTGATGTATCAGTTCTCACGCAAACTGCTTTGTCTATTTAGCTAGTGATCTCCTACATTTCCCAGAAAGCGGTGCACAATGCCTACAGAACAGGTGTGAACTTGTGGCTCTCAGCAAAAGGTAGGTGTTGGGACAAATCAAAAGTGTGATTACTCAGCTATATATGGGAGTAGTGGCACACAACAAGAGCACAGGCTGAGCACATGTTTTCACGCAGCTTAACAAAGATATGAAACACATCATGGCTTGTTCCTGACATACTGATCTACTGAGGTTACTGGGGGTGTGGACGTTTGTATTTTTCTCTCCTACAATTTGACACTGAATTTAAAATTAGAGTCTCATACTAGATTTGCTTTATTCTTACGGTAGAAAAAATCTTTTTAGCTTCCTGCAGTTCATCACTTTCTATATAAAACAGGTGTAAGTTCCCAATATAGGCTGTAGTTATAGTTATAAAAGTGCATAATTATTTTAATACTATACATCAAAACTTGTCCGACTAAAGCCAAACCAAACACTCAATTTGCTAATCTCATTCATTTTAGTCACACAAGCGGCGTTGGTTGGTCAATCAACCACTTTGGTCCAGACTGAAATATCTCAACAACTACTAAATGGACTAATCTTGCACAGACAATCATGTTTCCCAGAGGAACATGTCTTTGCTGATCACCTGACTTTTGTCCTGACATGTCTCGACAGCTGTTGGATGGATTGCCATGAAATTTGGTACAGGCATTCATGTTCCCAATAGGATGATCCTAATCATTTTGTTGATCCTTTACATTTTTCCTCTATTGCCACCATCATTACCTCCGCCAAAGCCGTTATGTTTTGGGCTGGGGTTGTCTAATGGTTTGGCTGTCTGTCAGCAGTATTACGGAAAAGCTACTAGCCTAATTTTCATGAAACATGGTGTAAAGGGTGTAGCATGGGCTAAGGAATAACGCTAATTATTTTTCACTTTTGTTAACACTGCGAGATGAGGTGTTGGAATAATCGGAAAGATAAGTTCCAAATGGAATAATTCCCACTGCATTTACATTGTGAGATGAGGCATGCCTTGGCGAAGGTCTGCGCTCTCCCAGTGCCATTCGATTTATCCAATATCTTTGACCAGTTATCTGAAAAAATTAAAGACATTCCCATGACCCTCAGCTGTAATTTGTGTTTAGTGCTAATTTATGTTAGCATGCTACCACGCTAAACTAAGATGGTGAACATGGTAAACATTATACCTACATAAAAAAGAATATGTATAGTAACTTTAAACTCTGATCCCTGACTAAACAAATACCTTTTAATGGGACATTTGTAGCATACATTTGTCCATACACTGTATATAATGTTTAAATAACCACACCCTAGAGGCAGGTTACAGAAAGTTGACTTTGATTCCATTTGCCTCTCAGTTCCTCTTGTGTGTGTGTGTGTGAGTATGTGTGTTTGTGTTGGTCTGTGTGGTAGCCAGTGTGTTCTCTTACGGTCACAGAGGATAAACACACCCCTGCAAATAGAAACCTTGCTCAGAGCAATCTATAACCACATCCTTCGCTCATTCTGCAGTGATGATACTCAATGTGTGTGTGTGTGTGTGTGTGCACACGCTGTAAGGAGCGCAGACTCACATGTACTTACAATATAGAGCATGATGCAAACCTGCACACACACTCACATGCATGCAGCATAGGCAGCAAACACTCACTTGACAGCCTTTCCTCCAGCTTCACACATCAGGTTTTTGCAATTCTCCATGAAGAAGAGATGCCGCGTGGTCCAAAATTCAATCTTTCTTCATCTTTTTTTCCAACATCCGACATTTGTTATTCCATGACCTCTCTTTTTTTTCTCTCTCTAGTTGGGTTTTCATGGCAGGCAGATTAAGGGCTGTAATCCCTGTGCTGTACACCACACGACATCGCTCCCTCTGTCAGTCCACAGAGGCTCATGCCGAACCCTGATTGGACGCCTATATCGCAGTGATGGTGTCATCAGCCCCCAGCAGGAAGTTTATTCATCTTCAAAGCGGAAGAAGTGAAAAGTCATCACAAAATCGTCAACTGCTGGGCTTTAACGTCGAAAAAAAAAAAAAGTCCTTCTGGATTCTACTTAGGTTGAGATTGATCAGCCAAGGATCACACAACCAGTAATAATGCCAAGTGATAGTTGTTGCCTATTGAAAAATATCACGGGAAATGTGGACTTCCTGCGCAGCGCTGCAGCCCTGGCGTGCCTATAGGGGACTGTAGCAGAACAGCGGTGTAATTGGATCCTTTTTACATAGGGTGACATTACCTGACATGCCGAGACAGAATGAAACAAGGGCATCCCCTTGGAACCCAAGCAAGGCTTGTCCTGACACCGCTCTCTGACTCCGGTCTTTGAGGCCCAGGCACCCAGTTATTGTGGCATGGAAACTCGCTGTGACTGCATGTCAATGAGATTTAATATCCAATAAATGGATGAATGGATCTTTATGTTAAACAGTCCAAAACTTAGTCTTTGCTCTGTCTCCTTTCATTCTCTAAAGCTCCCTCCCTCCCCCTCGTTCTTTCTTCTGTCTTCTCTTGTTTCTGCTCCTTCTCGCAAACTGAGTTTTTGTTTTCTTCTTTTGCTGCTTAACATTTAATGTACTGCCAAAATGATGGTTTGACAAATCGCTGCGATTCAATTGGAATTAACTGAATAATAATACCAAAATGACATACTTTGTACTGTGGGAAAGTCTGACAAAAACAACATTTTGAGGAAACAGAATTTTTAGGTTGGCTGAGGCTGGTTTCATTGCAGCTTTTACAAAATGCTATTTGGTCATTTAGTAAGTTTGCCATTGAGCAACAACCGCTGCAAAAATCTGTTCAGTTCTGAAAAGCCAATCTTGGCCCTATGTGAGCCAAAGTTAGTCAGAATAACCATGGTTACTTGAGCTTCGTTTGTGCAGACTCTGTTAAAAAAAAGCCAGGTATTTGCTGAATTTGAGATCCAAAAAGATATTTATTGTCATTTGGCAGGTAAATAGTAGGCTATATTGAGGGAAGAGTTGTGCTCTTTTCTCTGCTCTTCAAGATAAAGGTGCTATAAAACGGACTGCAGTAGATTAATGCACAGACAGTCCAGGTAGGTTTGAACTTTATTACGCTGCATCGCTCTGCTCTAATAGGCACTTACAACCTGCCCAACAGCACCGCTGGGTCCAATTTAACTTTAGCTTTAACGTAGTTCTTTTTCAGGACAGTGCTTTCAGGCGTTGTGGTCATGGGAACTGACCAACTGCAGCCCTAAGAAAATCGCGTGCTCCAGGTGAGAGCTGAAGTCTCGAACTTTACGGTGGTAAGCACTCTGCGTGTAGCATGCAAGGAAAAATGTTGAAGCAAGCTTTCAGACATGTGATTTGCTGGCTTTTTAGGAGACGGTTTAATAGATGGTTTGTATGATCCTCTTAAAATTGAATTAATTACTTCCTGTGGACAGAGAAACCACCATACGTTACACCAGAAACTGATCAGGGCATAGAGAAATAAATCTAAAGCTTCTGATTTGGGGGAAATGATTCTATCATCTGTTCTACAGATCCTACAAAATTCTGCCTCCGGAAGCTTAAAAAAAACTATACATCTGCATTTTTTGTTGTTGTTTCCTGTGATGTAACAAAGCATGAGTAGATCGCATAGATTAACAGTGAGTTCCGCTGTGTGCTTTTATTCTCCACCCCACCCCCACCATAGGACCACGTATGCTCTGGGCTCTCATCTGCTCCAGATGTTACAGTCGTAACACAGGAGGTCCTTTCGTTTCTGTTCGCAGAGACCTGCAAACACTAATGAATGATTGAACATCTGCCCCAACAGGAGCAGTATGCCAGTTATGGGAATCATCATCTCAGAGAGCAAAACAATAAATGATAAAGGGCATTGACAAAGCAGCTAGACAAGGCTTAGGTTTTGACATATATTTGTCACACACAAGTTTTAATGACATGTTTTGTCTACTGAGGTTTTTATTTTGTGGTCATTCCATGCTTACGCCTTAAACATAGCCTGGTTGACACCAGACCCTTCTCAGTTGTAACTGACTTGCAGAGCAAATCTCAACTTTGCCGGAAGTTCGTCAGGGTTTACCCAGGCTACCTTAAACATGCTTGTGAAAGTCCCCTTCTCTCCCAGTAATCTTCCATGTCAGAGGGCCAGTCATGTTTAAAGGTGGATAACTGGCTTCTTAGAACATAAAACCTGAGGTGGTCAGATGTAATGTGATAAAGTAGATGAACAGCCTATATGTGTTTTAATTAATGAGTTGAAGTCATCTGTCTAAAAGACTGCTTTGATTGTCTTGTGTTGTCTGTCATTCATCTCGTTACTGCAAATTACACGAGAATGAGCGATTCATTAGTCAGACAGCTGAATCACATCGGTGTGCAGGAGTTATTGACACGTGTCCCATCCACTTTGACACACATACTTTACAAAACCACACACACACAGGAAGTAGCTACTTAAAGCTACTGTATATGTAGCATTTTCATATGTACGTCAACGTATCTTCAAATCTGACGTTTATGTATTTCTGTACAAGCCAGTATCTTTGTCGCAGCTTCTTAAAACGAAGACTCCTCTTACCTCCTGTCACATAAAGGCCTTTGAAGCCTTGTATGCCCTCCCGGTTTCCTGGTTTTCTCATTCACTGTACTAAAGTGTCTTTTCCATCTGTCTTCCAAAACCATTACGCCATCTGCCATTGTGAGAAACTCTCAAAAGCTTTGAATCCATTTTAGTAGAAAACCAGTGCCCGTTTCTATAAAGCAATCTCCTTAAAAAACGGTAGAAATTCAAATGTGATCTGGTGGCATTGTAGGAAATCCAAGTCAATTCATCGGTAGTCATTTGTCATGGTTTACTGATGTTTAAATACTACATAGAAGCATAAGAAAAAAGGTGCAAGCTAACAAGAGTAAAATGCCATCTGCTATGTCACAATAGGCCAGCGTGTGGTACATTGGTTGAGTTCAATCATCCCCTTTACAGCCTTCAGTTATTTACCCTGCAACATAATGTGATGATGAGTAATTGTGCAAATTGTTAACTTCTCTCTGCTTTCTTGCTAAAGTACTAGAATTAGTTGCAAAATATGTTGCTTTTTTTATTTGGGTGAACTGAATTTGAAGCTTAAATGCTTAAGAAAGATGTTTTTTCTCCTCTGGTAGAATGTCCTTTGGCCTTAATAAATAACGGAACAGCATAAAAAGCTGCTTAACTATATGAAGATAAACAGTAGCGCAGACAATCAGAGCAGATCAGAGGTCAGGCTGCCATTCTTTGTCAGCCTCTAAGCGCAATCATCTCTCTCTCTCTCTCTACTCTACTCTACTACTCACAATTGTCAAACTTCTACCACTCCCCGGTTTTGCCTAATCTAAATTAGCTCTGTTAATTTAGATTAGGCGATCATTGATTCCTCATGTGCTGCAACCTGTGTCCAACCTGCCTTACTGTGTGCCACAGGAGGTAGGAAATACCTCACATTCCTGTATCCCTTGCATCCCATTTCACCGTGTTCACTCCTGCCTGCTGCAGCATGACAGACACGAGATCCGTGATCGTGGAGGTCAGGCTGGTTGTAAAACAGTATAGCCCATGAATCTATGCCAACCCTGCATTAACCCCCCCCAAGTGTGCGTTGTTCGGGTTGTATATGTAGCCATACAGTGGCGTAATGTATGGGGTCCATCTGCGACACTTGCCATTGAATAATGAATGATGAAAAGTACATGAAATATTTACACCATGAGGAACAAATCACACATAAACTTGTAAGCAAACTGTACCGTGTACATATAGCCTATACTTGCAAACAGCTGTCTAAGAAAAGCCAATGCATAATTCAGTCGGATAATCTGGTTCAAAACACAGCAGCTTAAACACATTCAAACGGGCAGCGGTGAAACGTCAGAGACCGTAGGACTGCAGTTTGAGTACTTGCAATAAAGCTTTTTCATTCACCTCCCTAGGTAAAAACATCTCCAATCTGACAATTGTGAATTCAAATGGAAGTTTGCAGGTACATTTTATCCCATATACAGTATGTGCATGGCTCGATACAGGTAAGAGAGAGAAGCAGTGGTGAGTCAATGATTGATTAGTCCACTGACAGGAAATTTATTAATTTTGTTAATTGATAATTTTCAAGATAAAATGCCAAGCATTTTATGCTTCCAAAATGTGAAAATGTACTGCTTTTCCTTGTCTTAGCTTATAAAAGTTGAATACCTAGAATACAAGACATTTTCATCATTTTCTAATATTTCTAAACGATTAATCGAGAAAATAATTGGCAGGTTAACCGAAACAAATCGTTAATTGTGTGCTTTTTAAAATTTGGGTAAACTGAATTCGAAGCTTAAATGCTTAAGAAAGATGTTTTTGATCCTCTGGTAGAATGTCCTTTGGCCTTAATAAATAAGGGAACAGCATAAAAAGCTGCTTAACTACACGGAGATGAACAGTAGCGCAGACAATCAGAGCAGATCAGAGGTCAAGCCCACATTCTTTGTCAGCATCTACGCGCAATCATCTCTCTCTCTCTCTACTCTACCACTCAGCTGTGCCAGCAGGAGAGATATAATTGGCAACCTGAAACCGGGGCAAAAGCAGTAAAAAAGTTCAAATCCTCGGCTAAACTTCCACCACACCCTGTTTTGCATAATCCAGAAGTCTCAGATCTTGCTTACAGTGACAAATGTCTCACATGAAAGCCATTATTAAGAGATGATTAAAGGATTGGCATAGGCTCCTGCCCTCAAGTGCTTCCGATACTCTAGATCGACGTGTGGCCCGAGGGAAAGCAGCTTTTGAATCTATAATATTCAAACATCGACTCCCTGAACTTCACTTCACACCCACACATTTCTTACGAAGCAGTCTGCACAGGAAGGAGAAGGAGAAAAAAAAAGTGTTATGATCTTTGAAGGGCATGCTATCAAATAAAACCTCAAGGTAACTGCTGCTGGCTTCTGTAAAGATCTTAAGATATCAAAAATGTTGACAGTCAACGCTGGTGACATTAAAAAAAAAAGTACTCAAAAGTTTTGTATGCATGTACGCTATGATTGGAAATGTTCTCCCACAGAGTTAACACAACAATAAAGCTGTGGCCACAAGCCTCAGGCTGCCTCTTTTCTGCAGATGAGGGCCTAGGGCTGGGCAGTATATCGACTTTTTAAGGTAACGATAGATTTTCAAAGGAGATATGGGATGAGACAATAACATTTATATATATTAAATATATTTTCAAACAGGGAAGGAAACCCTGTCTTTGCATTTTATTTTGATAACTAGCTCACCCAGTAAGAGCGTGCTCCCCATGTAGGCTGAGTCCTTTGCAGCGGCCAGGGTTTGAGTCCGACCTGCGGCCCTTTGCTGTGTGTCATCCCCCATCTCTCTCCCCCCTTCCTGTTTATCCACTGTCACTATCAAATAAAGGGAAAATCCCCCAAAGAATTATCTTTAAAAGAAAAAAGAAAAAAAAGTGCTTGTGATATCTTACATTTAGCCTACTTTGTATAAAATACAGAGATAGGCCTGCGCGATTAATCATTATAAAATCGCGATCTCGATTCACCCGTTTGCGTTTTAATTTTTAAATGACTTTTTCAAGCCTTTATTTTGATAGGACAGCTGGAGACATGAAAGGCAAGCAGTTAAAGGGTGTGCTAAGAAATCATTCTGTTTTTGATACTGTACTTAAATTGGCAATTGACAAACTCAATTTCTCTAGAGACTGAAGCTGTAGCTGCAGCATGTTGATTGACATGTTTTAATTATGTAAAGACATGTTCAAGGAGTTCAGTTAGAGCCGGTCTCAGGGCCATATTTAGTTTTATATGTCACTATTTTTGGTAGCCTACTGTACTTAAATGGCCAGGATGTGCTTTATTTTCTTTATTCATTTAAGCCTTACAGGCTTGTGGTATAGGTGCCAATTTGTTTTGTTTTGTCATGGTTCATTTGTGCGATAAACATTACACTTTGTAAGAAAAACATCGTGGCAGAGAATCATGATATCAATTCTAAGCTAAAAAATCGTGATTCATATTTTTCCCCGAATCGTGCAGGCCTATACAGAGAATTTAGCTTAAAAATACAGAGATATGATTTTAGGTCCATGTCGCCCAGTCCTAAGATGACCTGGTATGTATCAAGGCGAGGAGGAAAATACAGCAACAGATGGAGCGAGATGAGAAAAGCAGAGAAACTTTCATGTCATGTTGGGAGAAGATGAAAGCAGAGAGGAACAGTCAAAGAGAAAGAAAGAAAGACATTGCAACCAAGCAGAGAAGAAACACTATGACACTGTGTAGAGGGGATAAGAGAGATGGGTGTGCAAGAGACACATTTTCTATCTAAATCAAAAACAGCATGGGACAAGCATTTGCGAAGTTTCACACTGTGTGTGCACGTTTGTGCTTGTTAATTCATACCTCTATGCATGTGGTGAGTGTGTGGGTCTGTGTGCATTTCCGTCTGTCTGCTATGCCAAACATCTGCATTAGTTTACCTGTTTCTGCCACTGAGCCGGGTAGGTTTAGTTTAGGGGGAAGCTTCAGAGACAACAGTGCAAGTAACCCTGCACCAGTCTGTGTATTATAACGAGTGAGTGCTGACAGATACATTTCTTTAGATCCTATTCTCTTACCAGTGGCTTATCCTGACCATAATCACTCGAGGTCAATGCCTAACCTTAACCAATCGGGCTCCTAGGGTGACCAAGTGGGATTCATAAAAAAGCATTGTTGACCTTTATCACCCTTTAATTTCATATGCTAAATTTGTTAGCAAATAGTTGTTTATTTACATAGTCAGCAGATATTATAAGCTTTAACAATAGCATTCACTTGCAGTCATGTTTTGTTTTGTGTCCACCTGATTCACTCTCTTTTAGCTCCTTTTTTGGTCTCCACCAACTGGAAATAAAAGAAAAACATGTCAGTAAAAGCTTTGGGTGAAATCAGTTCATATTAACTGATTAGCCTAACTCATTGTCAGGTTAAACAGTAAATAATGACTAGCAAGTGGAAACTGCAGGGCAATACATCAGAAATGACTTAATGGAAAAACTCCTCAAAGAAAAAGCCAGCATTGCCGTTCGTCAATCCAACTGTTCCAACACCTCACGGCACATTTGACGGCCAAAAATGCCACTGGAGAAAGTGAAACGGTTTCTCAGCTACTGTGCCAGGTATAGGACTGGAGAGGATAGAGCAGAGTTTTCTAAGCAGAGAGGACGTCTGGTTCCTGTCTGGTTCCTGTCTGCTAGTGGAGTCTCTTCTAAAGTAGAAGCTGGTGACAGAAGCTGCCGGAGACTGCAAGATGATGTGATGGAAGGTGAGGGAGGAACGAGAGAGAGGACCAGGAACAGGCTCTCTTTCTCTTTTTGTTTCTGTGTACTATTCAAATTTCTCTGACTGGACTGTAGGACCAGCACTACAACCTCAAAACTTGCTCCGTTCTACAATTGGTCGGAATGAGTGTGATGACGTCAGTCGGCCATTGCCCTTTAAACTGCATTGGACTTAGCAGCACGGGCAGAGTAGGCTACATGCAGATGAATAGCACTTATAGCAGTGTGTGTGTGTGTGTGTGTGTGTGTGTGTGTGTGTGTGTGTGTGTGTGTGTGTGTCTGTCTGCTCCTCTCTGTCGCTCTCTCTTCAAACATAAATTAATTTGTGGAACAAGTAGGCCTACGTAATTTAGAGGAAAGAAAACAATCACAAACAGCAGTGGCATCAGGCTATTTCTGAAATGAATATAGTGGATGGGCAGGTTTTAATATTTCAGCATTGAAAAAAATCGGGGGAATTGAAACTCCAGGGCAGGGACAGAGGTAGGAAGATCAAAAGGGTTGTCAAGCAAGGGATGCATATTTGATCATATATCAGAATCAGATAATTTATATCATATATAATATGTCTTCTATATCATTTAAAACAGATTATTAGCATGTTGTCCTGCAATATTCACTCGCACCTCACCGGAAAAATAGATGATCGCTGCAACAGCACAATTGCTCAACATGAGCGCCAATAGGAAGTTAGCGGGCAGGAGTTTGGCAGATGGTGAAATATAAACTACTCAAATAACAAAAAGGAAGTAATTGTCTTTAAAAGAGAACCGCAAAGGAAACTATGCCAGTGGGACTTAAAATAAATGCTGTTTGTAGACATCAGGCAATATCACTCATTTATCGTGTCCTCCTCCATCCGCTGAGGTCCGATGATGCATACAAATTAGCCATGTGGATTTACCGCTCAAAGAGGGAGGAGGGGCTGGTTCTCAGCAGCAGCTAAGTTTACAAGAATTGGCATATGTTAAGATACGTGGCAAACTAAGATACAGAGTCAGACTTCCTTTGTTGTAGTTTTTACAATTAGCAGAGCTAATTAGCTTTTAGCAGAGCTAGCTAGGTTTTTTTTTAGTTCCCCACCCATTAGCTTGCCCAATCAAAAGAAGAATGGCCTCATCGAGCATGACAGATACACTTGTGCTGATGCAGCACATAATAAAAGCAGGTTCGTACATGCATGCTATTTTTACTCCACCATTAATTCTTTTGCATAAAACTCATTCTCTCTTTTCTCCTGTCCCTTTGCTACAACTGGGTATTTTGTCTTGAATAAAAATGAAAGTTACTGTTTTAAAATATTCAAATTTTGGTACTTACTTCATGCTCTGGGAATATTTTGCAAGCCACAATTTCATTTTTTTCCACTTTTCACTCAGCATGTATACTTTCCTATAATGAAAGGTGATTGAGGCCAAAGTGTCCAATGGGGAATTACTAGGCATTATATATTATATTATAGGTGTAAACTGAATGCCACTAGAGTCTTGCCTGTGTAATATGGCACATTTAATGGACATTGTGAAGAGTGCATCGCTGCTGAACTCCATGTACAACCTTCTGGCTGGCTGCTCTGCCAAGAACTACAGAAAAACTGACCTCCAAAACATCCACGGAGAACACTAAACGGCCAAAACACTTTTGCAACAAAACAGGGAAAACTAAACTTATAATTATGAGGTTTAGGCTATGTAATTAAGTTCAAGCCTTTTTTACTCTCTGAGCATTACCATGTTTGTGCTAAAGTCTAACATGACTATCAAATCAAGAGTATAGCAACAGTGTCATGTTAGTTGACTACAGGCATTATCACTCTCAAACTACTGCAGGTAAAACAATTCTTAGCCAAAATGACAAAAAAAGATAACACTAGAGGAGTTGATTGGCCACATGTTGACCACATCTGTAGAATTAGGAACATTGTAGCCCCATGACTCATTGAGAATCAATGTTCTTATATTCTTATATATTAACACCTGACTTTGAAAATCCTGCTCATGTAAAGATGCAGTAGGTAAAACCTTCTGTCATATTTGCTGAAACTGACCCTATGTTCCAGTAGAACTAAATGAAACAGGTCATTTAAAAATCAATCTGGCTCCTCTGGCACCACCTACAGCCTGGAGTGTGATTTTGCAAAAATCCACCGCTCCCTGTTCAGATGCACCTATCAGGGCCAGGAGGGGTGTCACTGTGTAACTGCGTGTCAATCACTGCTCAGGCACACACATTTCATAGCGTCCTCCCCTTTCCCAAACTTCACACGCGCTCAATTGTGCACAGCTCTCCCTTGTGGGGAGAGGGGCTTTGGAGACCGTTTGGGCTTTAGCAGAAAGGGGGGAGGGACTGAAAAGTTCTTGATGTTCAAAGTCCTGGATCTTCAAAAACCATAACAAAATCTGCCTCATCAACCCTGTCTTCTATAAATCCCGTACTGTACGTCTAATTTGCAACAGCAAATGTGCAATATGTTTGAGGAAAAAATGTAATGCCACGCACGTTACACTTTTTTGTCAACATTTTCTTGCAACATTTTTCTTGCGACACAATATCTTATCACAATATCAACTACACTATTTTTAAAGGTTTTTGTGGTTAGGTTCAGGCAATGGCAGCACAACACAGGTTATGGTTAGGGAAAATCATGGTCTCAGTAAAATACAGAAAAATCGAAAATTACTTGAAGCTAGAGAAAGGATGTGTCTATTTTATTTACACTTAACCCAAAACCAGAATCCTTCTTTAACTATAAAACAACAACAAACGATGTACCTATTCATAGTTACAATAGATCACACAGCGTTCTTGCGTCTTTCAGCTCAGTGTTTTGGTTTTTACGACCCGCATAATTAGGCTACTGTAACAAGCATTCCGTTTAACTTCATCATTAAGTAACTTACTGTAGGTCCATTTTAGCTAAATGTCTACAGCGTTGTCTCATCAATTAGTCTCATGTTCCAAAACAAACACAAAACCAAATTGCTTAATAATGTCTTAGTTATAAAAGTATTAGCCTAGCTATTATTATCTTAGACTAAAGTAAATGGAACCATGGGCTAACGTTAACGTTAAAGGTCCAATGTGTGGGGATTTCGCCCATCTAGCGCTGAAATTATATATCACAATCAACTCTCTCGCGCCACGCAGTTCAAAGTACGTATTACAGCTACGGTAGCCTTCACACTTTTTTCTGATTTTTTCTGATGAAATTTGGATTTTGAATACGTGTGGTCCTCTATGTTTCCTTCTTCAAACTTGCCGTAGCTACGATATCCATCAAACTTCAAAAACAAAACATTCTGCAGTGCTCTAATACTAAATAAATTGGATACATAAAACTACAGCACTGAGCACATGGCACTTCTTGAATGTGCAAAACATAACAGAATATGTAAACAGAAATGTTGTTAGGCCTACATTAAATTGTAAACAGAAGTAATCGATTATGAGCCTACCAATTATTGATGCAGCATCGTCCATGTCCACGATTTGATGCATTGATTATTTGATTAATTTCAACACCTCTATCCCTTACCAGCTAACGTATTTCAAGATGGCACATGAATATGGAGCGTCTACCCCAGTTCATGCAAGTGCAAGTGTAAAATTTCAAGCCAATAGGAATACTTGGAATTGATGGTGGTGGTCAATATTTATGAAAAAGGACAAGTTTGTGAACGGGCAACACAGATTTTGATAATGAACAACTAAAAACGTTACACACTGGACCTTTAAGTTAGTTGGCACTTTGGCTGAGGAGCTCAATGTTGTAATCATCGGCAAAATGATAACAATTTATTACGTTTATCGAGTAGTGCCAGAGCGCACTGGAATTTGGAATAACAAGTATGTAACTTCTAACTAACGTTAGACTCCATGACAATAAAACCTAACCTTACATCCAAATTGTGATGGCTAGCGGTCGCTAAATCAAAACAACTCTATCTTATCAGGCTGAATAACTGTCCCAAGCTTGATCATATAAACCAATTAGGGTTATCATAACGCAAGATATGAGATTCTTACCTTTAACCCTACATTGTGTAATACAATTCTTACACAATGTAGCTTTAAGGCATGCGTGCAGCAGGCACGGCGCCAGGATTCCAGTTTTGGATGGGCCAGACCAATTGTGGGTGGGCCTTAAATTAAAAACGTTTTCAAATCCCTGTTTAACCTAATAAAAATGACTGGCTAATATACTGTTATATTATATATATTATATGTGCTTACATAATAAAGATTGTAATAGCTTAATGCTATTTATATGTTGTGGCATTGTAAAAAGTTTCGGTGCAAAGGACGGACCTATCCGCGATCGCTCTCCTTGGTTCTACCCAAAAGAAGAGCGCTTTGGACTCTCCATTACGCACCATACCTGGCTGTGCTATAGCGCATCTCTCCTAACCTAAGGCCTAAAGACTGTAAAAGTGTCTATATCTATATAAGAATCTAATATTTCCCCAAAACATAGTTTAGTTCTGCTCGTATAACATGAGGCCGAATATTTCACAATTCTTTTCAACTGTTTTAAGTTCTCAACAATATACAGATCAACAACACTGCCCGACAGTTTCAATCAATACTCGACCACAGAACGTGTTCATTGACAACATCATCTGTCATGTAAAACAAGACTCAAGTTATTTCCTTACTTTAGTGTGATGATTCATGTTATAAACATGTTTAACAAAAATAAATAAATCGCATTAATAGGCCTAAAGCATTATTGGCCATAACAAGAGAAAACCATGAGGGAAAAACAACTTGACAACAGTAACAAGCTGTTATAGAACTGCGCTTGCAGCTTCTGTAGCGGGTTATGAATTGATTATTTTAATCCATATATCTCATATAACGACATAATACAATAGGCAGATTAGCCACATACCTTACTGTTATCTTCTGGCGGTCCTACACAATTAAACTCCCTAAAGCAGAAGAAGTGACCGGATACTTTAGCACTGGTTGAGTTGCGGGCTCATCCACGGAAGACCGATCCACAGGGCTGTATCCATAGGGGCTATATCATCCACTCGCGAGGCAGAGGCAAAGGCTATAGCACCGGCGCTGTTCGCGCAAAGATGTGCTCGGCGTTGTGGATCTCAGCTCTCCTTCATATCCTGGTTGCAGCGATGACTCTGAGACCATTCGTGCACGTTTAAGGTACCTAAACAACGACTGTTGCAACCTTGTCCTTTACTGGAAATGATTTTCACACTCTCAGATCACTGGGAGCTAGCCTAGCATACCGACAAGCTACATCCGATCCGAACCTCACTGTCTGCTGAACTTGACCAGTTTTTTTTAAATTGTTTTTGAAAACTAAACATTTAGACCATTTTAGCACAAATTATGAGATTATTTGCCGATTTTTAATAATTCTTCACCAAATTATAATATATTAATTAATTAATGTTTTTTGAGGAAATGTTTTGGGTGGGCCTGTTGAAAAGTGGGTGGGCCTAGGCCCGTCAGGCCCACCCATAACGCCGTGCCTGGCGTGCAGTCAAACGCTGACCTCAATTCTTTCCATGTTACTTTGCAGACCCAGACCAGCCCAATAACTTAGCCTTTCCTCATCCCAAAGAACTTACCGAATTTGAAGTAAATTTATGTAATTTCTAAGAAACAGGTAGGCTAAGCCACCATACATTTTCACACAGTCTAACACTTTCTCAAGGACACCGTACAGATGAAAGAATGGTAAGCATCTCTAATTGGCTTTCCCACTGTAGTCATTTCTAGCCAAAGATTTAAACCAGACTATTACGCACACTGGACTTGGCTTTTGCTGAAAGTGACAGGATATCCTCTGAATATCACACATAAGGTTAAAGGTCATGCAACTACTCCTCTTGCCACAGCCTGAATCTAAATATGAACCGTTTCAGCCGTAAACACTGTTATAATCACCTCATCAAGGTTTTCCTATATATTTTATGGGTCTTTGTCTTTGTAATGTAAGTCAGTAAACCCCACCGTGCTAAATTGCTTCAATCTGTCACTGGTAGGACTATGGTATCGAAAAAAATATTCCAAATACTCCAATCCTATGATAAAATTCTTTATCTTTTGGTGCAAAATTTCGGTTCCAAAAGCGTCTGAGCGCGTAAGCGCAAGCTTATCTGTCCTCTCTGCTACACACACACACGCACACGGAGAGGTGCGGACGGAGTAAACTGTCTGCAGTTTTGTTGAAGTCACAGAGAGTCACGGTTGGTTTCAAGTGTGGTTACAGTTTTTTAAAACTTCAAGCAGACAGCGTTTGCTGCGATATGATATTAATGGCAAACCGAAAGTGGTCGCGGTGCTGTTGACGTTACACTTCCTCTTACAAGCAGCCACAACGGTGGTTTCTCTGCCCTGATGACTGACTGACAGGCTGAGCTTGCAAGGCAAGGCACTTTTATTAATGTTACTCTGAGTGAGCAGTTTTACCAGAATTTTTTAATTTTGATAACTGTTTTGATTCACAATTAAGGTGGAAAATAAAAGCTTTGTGTTTAATGTATTTTTGTTGATGTTGAAATGGATTTTAAAACATATGGTATCGAAAAAAGTATCGTTAGGAATCGGTATCGAAACTGAGGTATCGAAATTGGCACCGGATCGAAAGATTCTGAACGATACCCAGCCCTAGTCACTGGAGAATGATAGATGTCTGTTTGATAAATAATGAAGAGAATTCAAAAAAAGGAACATTTAATCACACAGTGAGTAGCGACAGACATGGAAAGAGAGACAGAGTGACGAGCTGACAGAAAGGATGAGAAACAAAGAGAGCAGCTCAGCTGACCCTCACGGGGCTGCTTTGTGTTAGCTGCATGGTGACAGGAAGGTCACCGCCACAATAAGAGTCTACTCAAGTATTTCCTCGCCTGGAGACATGAATAGACCTCCTCAGCAGCCATCCCTCCCTCCCACCATCCCTCCTTCCTGCCGTCTCTCCACGCAGCCAGCACACTCATGCTGAGAGCGCCAACACAACAGCTTTCTCTGTTGGCTGGCCTTGTATGAAAACGTAATGGTAATTGCCCACAGATGCCACATTAGGGTAAGATAGTGGGTGGAGAGAGAACAGGCTCTGAAAAGAATATTCAAAGGGAAAAATGGAGGTCATAATTGCGGTTTCAAGGAAACAGAGAGGAGTCATTCAGGATCTTCGTGGAGAAGACTGAAGTCCCTCAAGAACTCTGGCCGAGGGACAGCATTGTCATCGAGCGGGCATTGAAGTTTTGGAGGCCAGTATATGCCGCATGATGGGCTGATTAAAATTCCTTTTTGATGGACAGTTTGTTCTTCATCCAGACTTTTTGTTACAAGTTCAAGAAAAAGATCTGATCCTATTCAAGAATTTTGTATGCAAAATTGAAAATTAGAAAGGCTTAATGGAAGAAATTTGTCCAATGGATACAGCTGTCATTTATTGTACGTATTTGTACACAAATGTCAGGAAAAAACGCTCAAAGCAATAGTTGGTTTACTTCGTTTATCACTCTATACAAACATCTGTGACTGGCACGTCATATCCGCAGGACAGTGTAGTTACTCAAAGACTCCAGACGCAGATTAATATAGGTTTGGTCCTTGAGTGCGTAAAACTGTGTATGTGGGACTGACACAAAATAAACTAGTGTCTGTGTTCATGGTAGTGAAGAGAACATGTCATGATTGTCACCCAGTGCAACAGTGTGGTTCATTTATGTCAGGCTTCAGGCAGCCGGGATCAGTTCATTGATGGTTTTTGGTCTTGTCGTGGTATTTGCTTTGCAAGTAAATTTGTTTTGATGGAAAATATTGTTTAGTATGTTGCAGAACACACAAATGGAAATCTACAATTGTTCAAACTAGCGATTTAAAACTAGCGACACTTGAATCCAAGGTGACACTTTCGCAGTTGTCGGGGGTACATGGGAAGATTGTGCAGTAGAGCAACTTATTTGCTTATCGGAAGAAGAAGCTAAACGGAAATTACAGAAATCGAGGGAAAAACCTGCATATCTGGTTGCATTTTATTTAAAAGATTCATAAGAAGGGCGTTAGAAAGTACAGCGCATCTGCCCATTATTCATTCCTGCTACCGTAATATTAATTCAATAATCCACTCATGACCGCTCAGCGACCCATCAGGGAATACTTCCACTGTACACACAGTCACTGGTTCTTGATGTACTACAGTTCTATTTCTGTCTCTATCTCTAGGCTGGAAGAGGAAAATTAAACCAAATAACGACATTCACCACAGAGGACAGATAAAAGTAATTATGGGTGGGTGTTGGAAAGATGATTGGTATAACTGCAAATGTATAGTTATGTCCCAGAGAGTAACAGAACGATCCCCCATGTAATCCCTGAAATATAGCGACATATTGTTTGGTTCTCTATTATTTTATTATTTTATGGAAAAAAAAAAAAAAAAGCATGCAAGTATGACTCTTTTCTATCATCTGTGACTGATTCAATTGTTTGACTCAAGTGTATGTGTCATGCTGATAAGGCCATGGTTTACATTCAGCGTGATAGTGTGAGGGAAAAAACTGAAAAACTGAAAGAGAAAGGATGAGAGAGAGAGAGAGAGAGAGAGAGAGAGAGGAAGCTGACATGAAACATTCAGCTTTATTTCAAAAATATATCAAAATAGTCGTTGATTAATTTAATAGTTGACAACTAATCGATTTATTTTTGCAGCTCTCTAATAACTCCCTCAGGACTGTCCCTGACCATATCATAATATCTGGCAGTTCTGGCAAATGCCAGACGCACCGACGAAATGCGGAAACACTATCCTTTCACACTAGTTTTGACATAAATATGGTGCCATCGGGCTCCTACTTTTCAAACTACACGCTCACGTCTGGTCCACTATGTCTTTGTAGTTTGGTTTTTTGGGTTTTTAAGTATTCTAAATATGCAAGCATTTCTGTTCTATTCTAAGATGGTGCCATTGTAGTTTATTTGAAGGTTTTATGAAATTGCTTCTGTGTGTGTATTTTTTCATTATGAAAGCCTGTAAGTGTGACTCATGCTGCTGGTGCCAGAATCTCAAGTGAGACTTTTTTTTTGCAATTATAAAGCAAATAATGTCCCCGTCTGAAACCGCCCCTGTCCATCGCTGTGCCATCTTCAAATTAACCATCTTAGGTTAACATGTAAAAATGCTAACATTTGCCAATCAGCACCTAACACAAAGTAGACTTGTGCCATCGATCCATCGTCGATTAGTTTTTCCTACGCCGATATTAAGGTGATTTTAGCAAAAAGCTATCAGAACGGAGATGTTATTAAACAATCTGTAGAATCTGCAATCTACTGTGCATTTAGAGACGTTTCCGGTGGAGCGGCATGTCCGCCCGCTGAGCCAAACAAAGCGAGTGACGAGTCAATTTGTAATTTCTAAATTTGCCCTGAAGATCGCGCTAAGGGTAAATAAGGGGTCAATTATTACAATTCATCCTTAGGGAAACATAAATATCTGAACAAAATGAAACAGCAGTCCATTCAATAGTTAATGAGATATTTCACTCTGGAGCAAAGTGCTATACTGACCAACAGACCAACATTGCCTTCCTTACAGCCACGGCTCTAGCGTGGCTAAAAACCTTTCAAAAGATTCCTCAGATCTGCAATATTGTGATGGGCATTTTCTCCACTGTTGTTCACTATACACATGTTATGACAGCCTCCTACTGTGGATGTGAAAACTACTTGCGCAGTGACAAGCAGTGGCATAAAACAAACAAGCAAAGGAAAGATAAACAGTACAGCTTGTAGGCATTGGAGAAGATCCACTCATGGGCAAAACGCTATGAAAAATGCATTGTGAAAATGCTGGAGGGCTCCTAGAAAAACCAAACCAGTTTTCCACCCTGGTGCACCCGTCGGAGGGCTCCATATAAACATGAAGGTGCATTCAACTCCTCAGAGCAGCGGCCCAGAAATAAACCAGCCATTGTCGCTGCAGCTTTTCTATCCAACCTGTTCAAACACGCTTAAACACTGTGGTGCTCAGACAGTGTGCCAAGAGAAAAAGACAAAGAGATCAAAAACCCACCTGCAAAAGGCCACCGTGCTCACAGATACCATCAGATACCATATATTCACGCTTACAGAGTGACGGTTGTCACAGCTTCCTGTCTAGAGCTGTGTTTGCGTGCGTGCTTGAGTGTGTACGTGTGTGTGTTCTGCTTTTGTCTTCAGACCATGTGAAACAATTTTGGTTGTAATTTGACATCAAAGTCAGGACATGTTTTACTGCAAAGCAGTTTACAGTTAAAATAATCAAGGTTAGTTTTAGGTTCCGCTATAGGGACGGTTAAAGGTCCATTTCAAACCTTTAGTGTGATTTGATTTTTTTTTTTTACCATTTTCTAAATATTTCTAAATGTTAATTTTGACTAAAGCAAAGTAAAGAGCCTGTTTCACTAGTTTAAATACCTACAATACAATTAACTAATTAATCGAGAAGATCAGCAGCAGGTTAATTAATAACAAAAACAATTTAATCGTAACACCTTTTACATTGCACCAAACTGACCCTCTCAGGCCATTCACCCCCATTTAGTTCCTAAAAGCAGAAAGTGGAGATTTAGTTCTATTCATCACTGACAATGGAAAGCCAGCAGTACTGTTTTGCAAAGTTTCAGAAATGGGAATAGTCAACATATAACAAGAGGCTTTCACTACCAGCTACAGTACAGTGTGAAATGAAAAACAAAGCAATGCTAGATTTTTTTTTTTTCAAGTTATTGCTTCTTTGCTTGAAGTAACCATTTTGGAGCAAGAAACATCTCATAATGTGATAAAAGTAGGGCTGGGCGATATGGAGAAAATCAAATATCACGAAATTTTTGACCAAATACCTCAATATCAAAATATTCACAAAATATTTACACAATGAGATTTTTGATAAATAATCATCAGTAATGTGGATATAATGACTAAGTGGGTAAAGGCAAATAATAGAACAGTTACAGCAGTCTGGTAAGTTCAGAAAATGACATCACTTTACTGTAATGCAGCTTTTAAAACCAGGAAAAGACAACACTTCACAAAATCTAAGACAGTATCTAGTCTCATATCAAGATATTGATATAATACCAATATATTGCCCAGCTCTATATAAAAGCACGAGAAAATAATCTACAGTCACTAAAAAAGTCAAGCAATGCTGGTCACGAGTCGAAGTCTCCATGTAGAACTGCAGGCCGCAGGTTCAAACCCAGGCCACTAATCTTCTAAACGGGTGTTCCAGGTGTGTGTGTGTGTGTGTGTGTGTGTGTGTGTGCATGAGATTGTGTGTCTGTATGTGCTCCTGCCATCTGGCCCAAAAGTCTGCTTCCTACCACCTTTCCAAACAGGAAGTCCAAACAAGTCCTTGATGACAAGGGTCAGTAGGCTATAGTTTAATTGCCTCAATTGGATTTCTGTGCAGCCAGCAACCAAAACTGCCCCCTTTCATCTCAGCAACACTCTCAAATCGATCTATCTCTCTTATAACCATACGTGGGTGCGCGTGCATCATGTACATGCACGTGCATGCAACTTTGACTTGATTTACTACAGCATTTTGGAGTGTAAGGGAATTTTACCTGTTGGTTATATTATAATTTAAGTATTGCAAGCCTCTTTTTCTCTCTGACAAATACATGCATGAATAAAACGAAGTGAATCATGGGAAGGAGAAACATACGTTTTCATCTCAGTCTACCCCTGGAAATAAGACTTTATGGTTGTATACACACACACACACACACACACACGTAATGCACTTTAACTGACTGTCACCCATTGGTCTCCCATGTTAGCCTCGGTTGGGAGACCCACCCGGTTGGGAGACGCACCCGGTTGGGAGACCCACCAGGAGACCCAGCTGTGTGCTGCAGCGCCGTTAAAAACCAGCATACGTGCACTGTGAACGAGATGCTGACAGCTCGTGCTCCCGCCCGTAGCCTACAAACAGCGACATGTGCACACACACACAGTGACAGCCAGTGTAAAAAGCGGCTCGGTATGATACCATACCCAGTGTTTCCTCGCTTACCTTCCAAGTGAGTCCGGTTCCTGCCTGCAGCCCAGCAGCGACGGCTCCACCGGTGAGATGCTAACACCGGGTCACTTCATAAGTTAGCCCTGCCACACATCCCGCGGGCACGAAAAGGAGTTAGTTTCACTATGAAGCGCGAGCTCCAGATGTTAGCGAGGGCGGTGCTCGCGTCCCATAAAGATGTAAAATATCAGCCGAATGAAACCTCTTCTCTGTATGAAGCACACCGGGTCCTCTGCAGCCGTCCTCCCGCCGCACTGGTGAGAGTTTCAGCGTCAGTGTTCCGCACAGGCTGCTGCCGCCGCTGGATGAAAGGACACCGACCGACTGACTGACTGACGGACTGCCTCTCGCTGCCTGCCTGCCTCTCCTGGCCTCTCCGCCGGGCGACCTCACCCCGCCGCCTACCGGTGATACAGAGTAACTGCAGGTATCTGTTAAAGTAACTGTAACCTGTTAGAAATCTGCAGGCTTGTTGTTATTAAAAGGGTTGTACATAATTGAGTAATAGCAGTGACATCCATCTGGTCACACTGTTATGTAAGCTGTTTGTTTGTGTTTTTAATTATTAAATACACTAACAGCTATTAAAGAATAAAAGCCGAAACAATTATATCAAATATGCCAATTATCCAGATTAGCCTGTATAATGTTTTTTTTTTGTCACTTGTTAATGATTGAGTTTTTTAGAATACCAGCTCATGTAACTATGTTTTTTTTTAAATACTGAATATTAAGATATTTTTATTATGGATTTTTTTTCTTTTCTTTTACTCACTGGTTTTGCAAGCCATCTCCTGTTGGGGTGTCAAGATCAGTTCTAATCTAAACTTTTAAACATTACTTGTTTTTGAAAGGAAATTTGAGATTGCCTTCATTGCTGTAGATTCTGTATTCTATATTGAGGCCTAAGTCAAAGCTGAATCCTCAGCTCAACATGTTTTAGATATTACACTTCTTGTTTATTTTATTTATTTTTTGGGGCATTAATTCAACAGGACAGATGAAGACATGAAAGGGGAAAGAGAAGGGAAACATTTTCAGACATTCAGCAAAGGGTTGCAGGTCAGAGTTGAACAGGTATGTGCAACCGCTCTGCCAACTGAGCTAACCCGGCCATTTCTTGAAATATGTTTCAAAACCTCAGTAAGGTTAATCTTCAACTTTCTTGTATTACAGTAAGAAAGACAAGAACAGGCCACCTGGTGTTTATTTCCCACATCCCATTATTCCCAGTCTGTCACAAAAAACATTCTCGCAATAGGATACATTTAATTACAAATATGTATATGTTTTGCTTCATGTTTGCTCTGCATGACAACATCATGGTAACAGTTGAGCATGCGCAGGTGAAAGTTGGGCACTTTCCAGTCAGATGCCTAAGGAACTGAACTGCTGCACACAAACATTTTGACACATTATCCTGTCATTTCTGTCTTTCTCAAGGACAATATGGCAAGACAACCTTGCCAATATGAGGTGGTACCCTTACTTCTTTGACTGAAAGAATTTTTGCCGCACCCCCAAAAAGGTTTCAGCCTGAGCCAAAGGAAAATTTACCATTGCAAAAAGCTCCAGAGGAATAGCTGCTGCTGATGTGGCATCAGTATTGATCTGAGACAGATTTATAACCAGTTAAAAACATCTCCGTTAAATAGTGGTCTACTTTTGTTTTGGTATGTTTTTTTTCCCAAGTGGACTCGGCCACGGATCGACCAACTGTGCCCAGGTATGGTATGCAGTGTTTAAACTAATGAAACAAACTGGACTTTGGGGTCAAGTGTACTTGGATCCGGGCCCAGGTCCCTAATGTAAAAGCCCCCTTACTGCATTTTATTCCATTGTATTTTATTATATTTTGAATTGTTACCTGCCTCCTGAGTTGTTTTCCTTTACATAAATAAAGATGTTTCCACCAGATTTCGGTGCATAAAAATGTATCAGAATGCAGGAAATGAAATATTTGGAACTCAACATTTCCTGGGAGGACCCTCAGCTTGATATGTGTGGTCCCCCCCCTCCCCATGTTCATTCTAGTATTTCTATCTAGGTGCTGCAAATACAACTTCTTTGCAATCTACTTCTCCAAGTGCATGAAGACAGCATTGATATATAGTGTCACTTTATCCCTCTTGTAAATGCTGCACATGACCCTCTATTTTAGCCGAGTTTCCCCTGCAGGGTCGGTGTCCTGTTCCTTCAAACCCCTGAATCTTCTCATTGTCCTTGCCCACCATACAGCCTTTGATGGGTTAATCTCATCCCCGCCGCCCACCACAACGTTCAGTCACTGCAACAATGTGGTCGTCAGATGGGAAAAGTTACATAACGGAGGATACAGCACAGTACAAAGGATCATAATTGTTGTTATAGATTGCCAGGTGTTTCTGGGTGTGGCAGGGATGGGTTTTCAATTTTGGTGTGGCAGGGAATACCTGAGAATATAAAGGATGCAATGGCAGTTAGAAATGGTCAAATGAACCAAAAAGATCAGAGATTTCAGTGCATTCGTTTACAAGTATTTATGCAATGTGTGCACATGCTGTGCATTTCATCCTCAAATTTGTAAGTTTATCTGACGTTGTTTTACAGCAAAGCATGTGTTCCGCAGTTGCTGTATCTCACAAAGCCTATGAGTGCTGGACACAAATATCCTGCTGACAGTGACAAGAGAGTAATATGAAGTCGAGGGTTTGTTCAGTATGTAGTCACATACTTGACTTCCACTCAAAGAAAGAAAGAAATAAAGAAATAAAGACTGTTGTTGAGGTTTCTGTTTCTCTGTTAAAGAAAATTCACACAAACACACACACACACACACACACACACACACACACACACACACACACATAAAAGACATCAGGATTGATGCATTGGCAGTGAAACAGTTATGTGTGCGCACATATGCAAAAGCGATACTGTTTATTCTGTTTTCTGCAAGCAGCAAGGGGCATCACATCAAATCTAAAAGCTTTCAGAAGGTTGAACTTAAACCAAAAGAGCACTGCAGACTGGGACTGCAGACTCTTTTTAACGCACACAATGCTGAAATATGCATAAGATAGGGAAGGAGCAAGCTCAGTCCCGAGGGAGATTTTGTCTCATTGCATCACTGGAGCTTTGGCCTCATAATGACTGAAGTACACAAGGTAACTGAATGGAGCGTTATCATTGAGAGTCATACTACTACACAGGCGAGTGAGCTGGACCTGCATGATAACTAATGGCTAGCTGGCGTACTTACTTACTTACTCCTCTTCATCCCCTATGAGACATAAGGCTTCAATGAGCACCCTCCATTGCATTGGGTCCCTGGCAGCATGTTGGGCCTCTCCCCATGACAGGTTTATCTGTTCCAGCTCTTGTATCACAGCTCTGCGCCAGATGGTTTTGGGCCTCCCAGGTTTTCTTTTCCCAGGTGGTGTCCATCTTAAGGAGACTTTTGTGATGCGGTCCTGCTCCATCCTCAACACATGTCCTAGCCATCTCAGGCGTCTGTGACTAATCTCCTTGGTGATGCTCCGGCTTCCCGTTTTCTTGTACAGTTCACTGTTGGAGATCTTATTAGGCCAAACGATCTGGCATTTTTGTCGGAGGCATCCATTATTGAACGCTTCCATTCTCCTCATGTCTGTTTTGACAACTCGCTAGCTGGCGTGGGATGGTATTAATCTTTTCTAACAAACATTGTGTTGTCATCTTCTTCAGAGATGCTAGGGACTGTATACAAATTACTCAAGGGAGGGTGATCTGAACTGTTTGGGATGGCATGGGAGTGTCTTTAAGCGACCTCTTTACTCAGGCTGTAAGGCTCCTCAACTCATCCTTCATACTCCACTAATAAAATAATCAGTCAGATTTATTAGGAACTGAATATTACACCGTGCAGGCTCTTGTGGTGCAATCGGTCAGCGCGTTACTTATAAGACAGTAACCTGCAGAATGATGCCGAGGTTGTGTGTTCGATCCTCACCTGGAGCAGCTGAGTTTTACCTGCAGCAGTGAGGTGAACACATACACTCAGACAAATCGGTCACTCCAGTCATTCATAAAAAAAAGAATCTGTAATGTGAAACACCTGAATGAATTACCAAACAACAAAATATAAATTATTCAAGGGAGGTTGATCTGAAATGTTTGGGATGTCATGGGAGGGTCTTTAAGCAACCTCTTTACTCAGGCTGTAAGTCTCCTCAACTCATCCTCCATACTCCACTAATAAAGTAATCAGTCAGATTTTTCAGGAACTGAATATTGCAGCTTGCAGGCTCCAGTGGCGCAATCGGTCAGCGCGCGGTACTTATAAGACAGTAACCTGCAGAGTGATGCCGAGGTTGTGAGTTCGATCCTCACCTGGAGCAGCAGAGTTTTACCTGCAGCAGTGAGGTGAACACATACACTCAGACAAATCTGTCACTCTAGTCATTCATAAAAAAAAAGAAACCTGTAATGTGAAACACCTGAATAGTCATGGTCAAATGAAGCTTTGCAAACCACTGTCTTTACTTTCTGAGCTCACTAGATGGCGCTCTCTGTTCAAAGAAAAAGGTTAAATGAATGGCAATTCAATGGTTTTTCAAACCCTTTGTTGAACAGAGAGCGCCATCTAGTGAGCTCAGAAAGTAAAGACACTGATTCGCAAAGCTTCATTTGACCATCACTACACCTGAATGAATTACCAAACAACCAAATATCAATTACTCAAGGGAGGTTGATCTGAAATGTTTGGGGTAGCATGGGAGGGTCTTTAAGCAACCTCTTTACTCAAGCTGTAAGACTCCTCAACTCATCCTTCATACTCCACTAATAAAGTAATCAGTCAGATTTTTCAGGAACTGAATAATTTAGCATACAGGCTCCAGTGGCGCAATCGGTCAGCGCGCGGTACTTATAAGACAGTAATCTGCGGAGTGATGCCGAGGTTGTGAGTTCGATCCTCACCTGGAGCAGCAGAGTTTTACCTGCAGCAGTGAGGTGAACACATACACTCAGACAAATCTTTCACTCCAGTCATTCATAAAAAAAAAATCTGTAATGTGAAACGCCTGAATGAATTAACAAACAAAAAAATATCAATTACTCAAGGGATGGTGATCTGAAATGTTTGGGATATCATGGGAGGGTCTTTAAGCAACCTCTTTACTCAGGCTGTAAGGCTCCTCAACTCATCCTTCATACTCCACTAATAAAATAATCAGTCAGATTTTTCAGGAACTGAATAGTGCAGCTTGCCAGCTCCAGTGGCGCAATCGGTCAGCGCGCGGTACTTATAAGACAGTAACCTGCAGAGTGATGCCGAGGTTGTGAGTTTGAGCCTCACCTGGAGCAGCTGAGTTTTACCTGCAGCAGTGAGGTGAACACATACACTCAGACAAATCGGTCACTCCAGTCATTCATAAAAAAAAGAATCTGTAATGTGAAACACCTGAATGAATTACCAAACAACAAAATATAAATTATTCAAGGGAGGTTGATCTGAAATGTTTGGGATATCATGGGAGGGTCTTTAAGCAACCTCTTTACTCAGGCTGTAAGTCTCCTCAACTCATCCTCCATACTCCACTAATAAAGTAATCAGTCAGATTTTTCAGGAACTGAATATTGCAGCTTGCAGGCTCCAGTGGCGCAATCGGTCAGCGCGCGGTACTTATAAGACAGTAACCTGCAGAGTGATGCCGAGGTTGTGAGTTCAATCCTCACCTGGAGCAGCAGAGTTTTACCTGCAGCAGTGAGGTGAACACATACACTCAGACAAATCTTTCACTCCAGTCATTCATAAAAAAAAAATCTGTAATGTGAAACGCCTGAATGAATTAACAAACAAAAAAATATCAATTACTCAAGGGATGGTGATCTGAAATGTTTGGGATATCATGGGAGGGTCTTTAAGCAACCTCTTTACTCAGGCTGTAAGGCTCCTCAACTCATCCTTCATACTCCACTAATAAAATAATCAGTCAGATTTTTCAGGAACTGAATAGTGCAGCTTGCCAGCTCCAGTGGCGCAATCGGTCAGCGCGGTACTTATAAGATAGTAACCTGCAGAGTGATGCCGAGGTTGTGAGTTTGAGCCTCACCTGGAGCAGCTGAGTTTTACCTGCAGCAGTGAGGTGAACACATACACTCAGACAAATCGGTCACTCCAGTCATTCATAAAAAAAAGAATCTGTAATGTGAAACACCTGAATGAATTACCAAACAACAAAATATAAATTATTCAAGGGAGGTTGATCTGAAATGTTTGGGATATCATGGGAGGGTCTTTAAGCAACCTCTTTACTCAGGCTGTAAGTCTCCTCAACTCATCCTCCATACTCCACTAATAAAGTAATCAGTCAGATTTTTCAGGAACTGAATATTGCAGCTTGCAGGCTCCAGTGGCGCAATCGGTCAGCGCGCGGTACTTATAAGACAGTAACCTGCAGAGTGATGCCGAGGTTGTGAGTTCGATCCTCACCTGGAGCAGCAGAGTTTTACCTGCAGCAGTGAGGTGAACACATACACTCAGACAAATCTGTCACTCTAGTCATTCATAAAAAAAAAGAAACCTGTAATGTGAAACACCTGAATAGTCATGGTCAAATGAAGCTTTGCAAACCACTGTCTTTACTTTCTGAGCTCACTAGATGGCGCTCTGTTCAAAGAAAAAGGTTAAATGAATGGCAATTCAATGGTTTTTCAAACCCTTTGTTGAACAGAGAGCGCCATCTAGTGAGCTCAGAAAGTAAAGACACTGATTCGCAAAGCTTCATTTGACCATCACTACACCTGAATGAATTACCAAACAACCAAATATCAATTACTCAAGGGAGGTTGATCTGAAATGTTTGGGGTAGCATGGGAGGGTCTTTAAGCAACCTCTTTACTCAAGCTGTAAGACTCCTCAACTCATTCTTCATACTCCACTAATAAAGTAATCAGTCAGATTTTTCAGGAACTGAATAATTTAGCATACAGGCTCCAGTGGCGCAATCGGTCAGCGCGCGGTACTTATAAGACAGTAACCTGCAGAGTGATGCCGAGGTTGTGAGTTCGATCCTCACCTGGAGCAGCAGAGTTTTACCTGCAGCAGTGAGGTGAACACATACACTCAGACAAATCTGTCACTCTAGTCATTCATAAAAAAAAAGAAACCTGTAATGTGAAACACCTGAATAGTCATGGTCAAATGAAGCTTTGCAAACCACTGTCTTTACTTTCTGAGCTCACTAGATGGCGCTCTCTCTTCAAAGAAAAAGTTTAAATGAATGGCAATTCAATGGTTTTTCAAACCCTTTGTTGAACAGGGAGTGCCATCTAGTGAGCTCAGAAAGTAAAGACACTGGTTCACAAAGCTTCATTTGACAATCACTACACCTGAATGAATTACTTCTTGTCATTCATAAAAAAAAAAATCTGTAATGTGAAACACCTGAATGAATTACCAAACAACCAAATATCAATTACTCAAGGGAGGTTGATCTGAAATGTTTGGGATAGCATGGGAGGGTCTTTAAGCAACCTTTTTACTCAGGCTGTAATACTCCTCAACACAAACCTTTTATACTCCACTAATAATCAGTCAGATTTTTCAGGAACTGAATAATTCAGCATATAGGCTCCAGTGGCGCAATCGGTCAGCGTGAGGTACTTATAAGACAGTGACCTGCAGAGTGATGCAGAGGTTATGAGTTCAATCCTCACCTGGAGCAGCAAAGTTTAACCTGCAGCAGTGAGGTGAACACATACACTCAGACAAATCTGTCACTCTAGTCATTCATAAAAAACAAATCTGTAATGTGAAACATCTGAATAGTGGTGGTCAAATGAAGCTTCACAAACCACTGTCTTTACTTTCTGAGCTCACTAGATGGCGCTCTCTGTTCAAAGAAAAAGGTTAAATGAATGGCAATTCAATGGTTTTTCAAACCCTTTGTTGAACAGAGAGCGCCATCTAGTGAGCTCAGAAAGTAAAGACACTGATTCGCAAAGCTTCATTTGACCATCACTACACCTGAATGAATTACCAAACAACCAAATATCAATTACTCAAGGGAGGTTGATCTGAAATGTTTGGGGTAGCATGGGAGGGTCTTTAAGCAACCTCTTTACTCAAGCTGTAAGACTCCTCAACTCATTCTTCATACTCCACTAATAAAGTAATCAGTCAGATTCTTCAGGAACTGAATAATTTAGCATACAGGCTCCAGTGGCGCAATCGGTCAGCGCGCGGTACTTATAAGACAGTAACCTGCGGAGTGATGCCGAGGTTGTGAGTTCGATCCTCACCTGGAGCAGCAGAGTTTTACCTGCAGCAGTGAGGTGAACACATACACTCAGACAAATATTTCACTCCAGTCATTCCTAAAAAAAAAATCTGTAATGTGAAACGCCTGAATGAATTACCAAACAAAAAAATATCAATTACTCAAGGGATGGTGATCTGAAATGTTTGGGATATCATGGGAGGGTCTTTAAGCAACCTCTTTACTCAGGCTGTAAGGCTCCTCAACTCATCCTTCATACTCCACTAATAAAATAATCAGTCAGATTTTTCAGGAACTGAATATTACAGCTTTCGAGCTCCAGTGGCGCAATCGGTCAGCGCACGGTACTTATAAGACAGTAACCTGCAGAGTGATGCCGAGGTTGTGAGTTCGAGACTCACCTGGAGCAGCAGAGTTTTACCTGCAGCAGAGAGGTGAACACATACACTCAGACAAATATTTCACTCCAGTCATTCCTAAAAAACAAAATCTGTAATGTGAAACGCCTGAATGAATTACCAAACAAAAAAATATCAATTACTCAAGGGATGGTGATCTGAAATGTTTGGGATATCATGGGAGGCTCTTTAAGCAACCTCTTTACTCAGGCTGTAAGGCTCCTCAACTCATCCTTCATACTCCACTAATAAAATAATCAGTCAGATTTTTCAGGATATGAATATTGCAGCTTGCGAGCTCCAGTGGCGCAATCGGTCAGCACGCGGTACTTATACGACAGTAACCTGCAGAGTGATGCTGAGGTTGTGAGTTCGAGCCTCACCTGGAGCAACAGAGTTTTACCTGCAGCAGCGAGGTGAACACATACACTCAGACAAATCTGTCACTCTAGTCATTCATAAAAAAAAAAATCTGTAATGTGAAACACCTGAATGAATTACCAAACAACAATAAGACACTTATAAGACAGTAACCTGCGGAGTGATGCCGAGGTTGTGAGTTCGATCTTCACCTGGAGCAGCAGAGTTTTACCTGCAGCAGTGAGGTGAACACATACACTCAGACAAATCTGTCACTCTAGTCATTCATAAAAAAAAAATCTGTAATGTGAAACACCTGAATGAATTACCAAACAACCAAATATCAATTACTCAAGGGAGGTTGATCTGAACTGTTTGGGATAGCATGGGAGGGTCTTTAAGCAACCTCTTTACTCAGGCTGTAAGACTCCTCAACTCATCCTTCATACTCCACTAATAAAGTAATCAGTCAGATTTTTCAGGAACTGAATATTGCAACTTGCAGGCTCCAGTGGCACAATTGGTCAGTGCGGTACTTATAAGACAGTAACCTGCAGAGTGATGCCGAGGTTGAGAGTTTGAGCCTCACCTGGAGCAGCAGAGTTTTACCTGCAGCAGTGAGGTGAACACATACTTTCAGACAAATCTGTCACTCTAGTCATTAATAAAAAAAAGAATCTGTAATGTGAAACACCTGAATGAATTACCAAACAACCAAATATCAATTATTCAAGGGAGGTTGATCTGAAATGTTTGGGATAGCATGGGAGGGTGTTGAGGGTAGATGTGGTGAGTAGCCTTGAGCAGGTATTAACACAGGTTGAGGCAAAGGTGATGTGAAAAAATGATGGGTTTTATTATCAATGACCCAATTAAGGCCCATAGGCAAAATAATCAATTAACAAAACCAAAATTTAAAAAAAAAAGAAAAAGGAGAAAAAAAAAATACTTCCACAAAAAATAAAATAAATTGACGTGAGAGTCAAAACTTATTAAACAATACAAAGTTACAGCCGTATACAAGTCTGACTTTTTTTACACTAGTCACCAGAACCTTCACAGACTGACGTCCTTCCTTCTCTAGCTCTGACCTTGAGCAAATACTACAGCGACCCTATATAGGCTGACGCCGCCCCTCAAATTGGAACATACCAACATGCAAAACTCAGGGGTGGCTCAGGTGCGTAGGCCGTAATGGCTTCATACAGCAAACAAATATCCCACAATCTAGATAGATACAACATAATTTATACAATTAGTATTACCAATAACCACAGCCACAAGGTATCTTGTTGGCTGTAAAATATAATACACCACAAGTCATGTTTGTGACAATCTATAGCTTTTAAACAATAAACAATGATATATGCATTTAGCCAGGCCTATCAAATAGCAAATCACCGCAGCAATAGATGTTACAAATTTGTGCACAAAACTACGGGATTAATATAGGAAATTTGATGAATGACAGATGATATAAAATCAGTATAAATAACCGGACATATAGACAGTCAAACAAACATGTACAAGCAACATTCACACTCAGTCCTTGAGATTAAAACAGGTAGCGTATTGCTACCGTGACGGCAGCTATGCGCCCCGTCACAAAGGGTCTTTAAGCAACCTCTTTACTCAGGCTGTGAGACTCCTCAACACAAACCTTTTATACTCCACTAATAAAGTAATCAGTCAGATTTTTCAGGAACTGAATAAATCAGCATGTAGGCTCCTGTGGCGCAATCGGTCAGCGCACGGTACTTATAAGACTGTAATCTGCAGAGTGATGCAGAGGTTGTGAGTTTGAGCCTCGCCTGGAGCAGAGAGGTTTTACCACAGGGGTTGGGTTAAAGTTATCTGTACACAAACAAACCCTGATAATCAATCTACTCGTTTGAATAACTAAACTACTCTTAACAACAGAGACTACTACAGGCCTTGTCCTTCATGCAGCAGCTTCTTTGATTATATGAAAGGTGTGCATGTGGTTGACAAAAAAATGTGATCAACAGCTTACTTTCATTCATTCAGTGAATGGGCCAGTGTTACCCTGCGTTCATGCCACCTCAGAATAACAGGCACCGCCCCCGTGGTTACGTTGTTTTTCCGACTGGTAGCGTTCACATGGTCAGGATGCGTGTTCTTCTTCTTCTGTTATATTGCCGTTTGGCATAAAAACTTTTTGCATTACTGCCACCAACGGTCGGCCGTAGCCGAGAGCATCAGGTGTGTGAAAACATGGAGGCCACAATAACAAAAGATTTTCTGCTGTTTTCTTATGCAAGCATCCAAACAACACATCGACAGGTGTTTGTTTGTGTTATCTGCAGGACAACCAACGTGGGCCTATTTATGAATAATTTGAAACATATTATGTCTGTGTATGTTTCTTGGAAGAGGCATTTGTCCACAATAAACAGTTTATTGTCATTAAAATATGTTCAGTGACCCAAAGTCGCCGACATCAAACGTCAGTTGTCAACAATGCGTCACCAACTGGGAAACTCGGGTATCAAAATTCAGCCCGAGTTTCCGACCTCTGATTCCCACAGGACGTTACATGAATGGTGACGTTTTCACTCGGAAAAACGTTTTTCCGATGTCCATGAAACGCAGGGTTAGCCAACTAGCTAATTTACAACTGCGGTCCTTTGGCGATATGTTTTGAAACCAGTGATCACACGACTCAACTGACTCAATCAAAATCCTGATCATCACATTCATTTAAGTTAAAGTGGAAAAAAATAATTTGAAGTAAAAATCAGTTGAGCTTATGCTTAAATTCTGAGAAATACATAATTCATGCTGCGTGGAACGTTTAAGAGGGCAGATATATTGCCCTCATAAAAAGCATGGTTGCTGAATCTTTTAGAATTATTGGAATAAGTTATGTATGCATTTCGACATTGGTGTATGCACATAGCAAATTTTCTCCTGCTGCCTGTTTAAAGAGGGCTTATGCAGTTTTGGTAATTTCTTCGCTGTTTTATTTCTCGCTTTTTGCTCGCAGGTTTGTCTATAGTGCTCCCCCTACAGCTTTGTTGGCGACTCTCCCCCCTCCCATCTTCTCCCTCTGGTCATGTGCATTTGTTTTCAAAGAAGCCGGCGAACGCAAGGAGCCATGTCCACTGAGGTAGACAGCTAGTAAGCTAGCTAGTAAGCCCGTAACAGACAGCGGTCATAATAAAAACCTTTACAGACAATAGCAAACATCCTGAGGTCACAATAACAAGAAATATAAAGATTAAACTGAGTTCATCCTAAAGATACTTATGAGTGCAACAGCAAGAACGCCAGGTCAGCATCGGATTTGCAGGTTTGTGTTTGACTCAGTTCTCGCCATTGTGAAAACGCAGGTCCGATGTTTACTCATGTCTGACTCCTTGCTCGGTCAGTTTGCTGTTTCCTCTTTCTCTGTTCCTCCGACAACGCTTTCCAAGCTTTCTGCTTCTTTGCCGTGAAGCAATTCGTTACATCACGAGACCTGATATCACGCGATACTTCCTGACGCTGAGGCCGTCGGCTCGCCAGCCGAAAGTTGCAAGGGCAGTTTTTCTGCTCACAGGCGCTCGGGGGAAGAGAGACAACTACCATTCAACTCGAAAAAAAAGTCATATAACCATTCCATTGACTCCGAAGCTGTTCAGTTAAGGTAAATTAAGCTAAAAAACTGCATAGTTCCCCTATAAGTTGCTTAACGTCACTTTAAAGCTGATCTCCTCCTGCTGCAGTACTGCTAAACCTAACAAACGGGCCTATGTTGGGAGGGACTGGGTCTGAGCTTTTTATACATGTGAGTTACTAATAAAGACCGGAGGAAAGAACATTTTACGTCAGCTATAGTTTCTTTGGAGATTTGATGCATTTTTGTGTCAATTCGTAGCGTCACTTGTACTTTCAGTATGTTTAGCATGTTGGTATTTAAGCTATTTACAATTCACACATTTACACAGATACATATACTCACAAATGTCTGCCTCCATGCAACCTACAGTATACACGAAGGCTCGTTTTTAAATGCTATTAACTGCAACACTCGTTGCTCTTTGTTGTGTTGCTCACTGTGAGAGTCACATTACGTGCAGGACATACAGAGAACTGCTTTTGTAAAAACTGATTATAATGCGTAGCTGCAGGAAACAAGCTTTAAGGATAATCAGCTGGGGCAGGAAACCGGAGAAACTTGTAAGGTTTATAGACTCTACAGGGAAACATGTTAATTCAAATGAGGAATTAATTAACCCTTTTCAACCTGCTGTCCTTTGATTGTCATTTTTTTGTCACATAAATGTTGGTTTAGGTTGTGTGCAGAGGATTTAGCACAATGGGAAAATCAGGCTGTAATGCAGTCCAGTTACATTAAAAGGACCATACTAAAATGTGTTTGCGTGTTGCAGCTAATTTTCCTCATATTATAAACTTTACTGCTGACCATTTAACAAAAACAAAATGTGCTGTTTTAAAATGATAAATGGTAATTGGTGCAGACTTTTTTTTTTTAAAACAAACAACACTTACATTGACCACATGATGGCAATTGAACATTTTGGGGAGTAAACGGATTAGAGCAATTGTTATACCTCCAAATGTATGGTCAAACCAATATATCAAACTAAAATCAAATTTCATTTCAAAAAGTATCATTTCTGTTGAGGTTTGATTTTAACATCAGCAGAATATATTTTACGGAATCTGAATACTGAAAAAAACACCGGTACTAGAAGAAACAGTACTTTCTTATATTTTCTACCTTGTAGCTCCACCTTGTGGAGTGATAAAGAGATTACAATTAGGAAAATATTTTACAGGGTTTGGGGTTGTATTTGTTTGAAATGTGATGAATGAATCTGTCCATTTCTTGTGGTATGATGCCAGTCTGCTAATATAAAGAGAACTTTTAGAAAACAATAACTTTCCTCCATGAAGACCTGCTGCTGTTTGGACATGTGGAGACCAGCGGGTGTTCCTGTTCCTGTGAGCAGCTGTTGCTGAGATGATAGCAGCCAGGAGGTTGTCGGTCGCTGTGTTACTGGTTTGCTTTCCTGGCCAGTTCCTGGTGGATGAGCTCATAGAGTCTCTCTACAGACCGGGCCACTGCTTTTATAACTTCTGTTAGAACAGGAAGTCTTTCGACCATGGTACGAGCAGCCATTAGTAGTGTTCTTGGCATGGCAGGAGCAGCAGTTTTTTTTACAATGTCCCTGAGAGGCCACTGCACTGCAGCTTAGGAAAACACATGCAAATAGCCCACAACACAACACATTAAGAAAACACATGCTAATAGATCACAACACAACACATTAATAAAGCACATGCAAATAGATCACAAAGCAATTGATGCGTTTCCACAGGACACTTCTAAGTGACGCACACATCTGGCTCGCTTGCTGCAGTTTGATGACTTCTTAACATGTGCTTTCTTAAATTGCAGTGCCATGGCCTCTCAGGGACACTGTAGTTTTTATTGTTTTTGATGTGGTATTGTGATGTTTTCACCTCAGCACAAGGAATATTTGTATTATTACTGCCACGGGGAGAGAAGGAATGGTCAAAGTTCTTGCGGTAGGGGAAGCAGTAGTCTTCCATGTTTTCTTTTAGATTATTTTTTGGGGTATTTTCAGGCCTTTATTTGACAGGACAGCTGAAGACAAGAAAGGAGAGACAGAGGGGAGAACAGGGAGAAAGGGTGGCAGGTCAGAATCAAATCCCTGGCCAGCTGCATCGACGAGTTAACCTCTATATACGAGCCCCTGCTCTACCAACTGAGCTATCCTGGCCCCCCCTAGCTTTCTGTGTTTTTTGCCCGAGAGGTAGCAGCTACCACTGTGGAGAGACACTCACCAACTGTGGTCAAACTGGTCAGCTTACTGGTTGACCTGCTGGACCAGTTGTTTGTGCTCCTGCTAAATGTCTTTCTCCTGCCTTTTTATTGTCCTGTCTGGCCAGAGTAATCAGTCTGATTTGACAGGAGTTTGGTAGCTGCTTTTATGTGCTCTAGTGGCGCAATCGGTCAGCGCGCGGTACTTATAAGACAGTAAACTGCGGAGTAATGCCGAGGTTGTGAGTTCGATCCTCACCTGGAGCAGCAGAGTTTTACCATATAGGCAATGACTTGAAAGTTAGTTAGAGTAACTTAAACTACTACAGTCCTTGGTCCTTCATGCTGCAGCTTCCTTGATTATAAAAAGGTGTGCATGTTGTTGACAAAACTTGTGATCAATAGCTCACCTTCATTTATGGATTTATGAGAACATTAATCAAAATTCACTTATTCACTTAGTCTGGAGCAGATGAGCACCTACACCTGCTAAAATCCCCATAAACAAACAAAATAAGAATAATGTGAAGGCCCTGAAAGGGCCAGCATCGGACACTGGTGGAGGAAGTATTCATATCCTTTACTTACTAATACCACACTGTAAAATATCAATACTCCACTGCAATTAAAATGTTACTTAAGTAAAAGTGCATAAGTACAATCAGAGAAACATACTTAAAGTATTGAAAGTAAAATGACTTAATGCAGAGAAATTTCCCCTGTGACTATTTTTATATTATATCCTTAGGTTATTGTTACACATGTATGGAAAAGCAGGATTTTTGTATCGGACTGCTACTAGGTTACTGATTATTTGCATTGTGGATTAATCTGCTCACTATTTTCTCAATTAATTGATCGATCAATTAAATCATCATCACATTACTTATTTGGATGATTAGACTATACTTTGACAATGGAAAACACAACATGACCCTGCTGCATGCATGTTGACTTCTATTTGAAGGTATTTAGATGTCCACTTGGAAGTGTCACATAGATATCTCTTCAACGGCTGAACGTACAAGATACAAGTTCTAGATGATTTTGAGTGCAAACCTGCCCAATGCATAACAGAAATTCTACTGTATAATGCTGTGTCATGTTTATCAAGGTTTGGCAAGGGGGGCTGGATGGCTGAAGCATTGCATTCATGTGTGGGTTTAGTCAAGATAGTGACACATCACTTTAGAGCTCCGGTGGCGCAATCGGTCCGCAAAGGCCAGTCGCGTATTGGTGTAGAAGACTTTTTTGTAAAAAACGGAAAGAAAAAAAAAATGTTTTCCTGACCGGAAGCCTCTCCAAAAGAGCAGGGCTCGAATCCCCCCTTACCCAAACAAATTGTCCTGTATTTGTTTCAGAATTTTATGCTACAGCATGTCTGTATTACACAAAACAATTATATATAAAGTTTTTAACCGTTTAATGTTAAATTTAATTCAATTTCTTTTTTAAATGATGTGGAAATATGATAAGACCTCATAATTTGAATGTTATGACAATAATACTTTTACATGCTGCTACTGGTAAAAGTTGAATTTAACTTAATAATAGTACATTATTGTATAATGATACAAAATTGCAAAGCACTATAGCAATTTAGGTTAAATCTTATTTCATTTGTTAAGACGTTTACTTCCTCACACAGACACAGTGATGCTTTCAAGATGTTTTATTAAAAAACTACCTAATTCTAAAACACACCAAATAAAGATCTAAAACACAATACAAATCTAAAACACACTTTTAAAATAAAATGTAACCAATAAATATAGACAAATGTAAAAACAAACTTTCTGAATTGTGATTTATCATTAAAATATTACATATTAACACACTTATTTACACTGTTGCATGTGAACAACTGAGAGACTGTGATGTGATGATGAAAAAGTGATGATGATGATTCAGACCAGATATCCAGGGAAGGTGAATAAAGTTGAATAAACTAAAATATCACAATGAAACAGTCCTGACTAAGTACAGTAGTGTGTGTGTGTGTGTGTGTGTGTGTGTGTGTGTGTGAGAGGGTATATTTGAAGTTGAAGTGTTCATTTTTTTTTCTCTGCCACCCATCTGTCCCTTTCAGTCTCATAGAAGTCTGACAGTTTGAACTCCCCCCAGGTCATCTCCTTCCCCATGCCCTGTGCCTTGTAGAGGGAGAACACTCTGGAGGGGCAGTAGATGTATTTCCCTGGTACCCCGGGGAAGCTGTCATGTACTGTCAGGGCCCTGCTTTAGGGGTTGATGATAGAACCTGCACAGGCGACCTGTTGGAAGCTGCACTTCTGACTTTCTCTTTGCCCTCTCCTCTGCCACCCTCCTCCACTCAGCCCCCCTCTGTCTGGCGCCCTCCAGCTCCCGCTCAAAGAACGGAGACGCAGCAAAGTCCTCAAAAGACATCGGAGGGTTTGTGAGGCCTTCGTCTGCATACGTCTTAAACACCTTTGTGGAGCAGTAAAAGTATTTGATTGTTTGTGTCTGATAAAAGAAATGAACTGATGAGCCATCGCCAAGATACCGGGACTTGGGCTGACCACAGGCTACACAGTTCCTGGTCTTTTTTTTCTGCTGCTGCTGCTGCTGATGTTGTTGTTGTTGTTTTTGCATTAACTCTGCTACAATCCGCTCCACTGTAGCCTGGCTCAGAGACTCCTCCTGGGGTGGAGCAACAGGGGAAGGGCTGAAAGTAGCAGGAGGTAGGTCGCTGGTTGTTTGACTGCCTGTGGTCAAACTCTGCCACAGCTGCTGTGTCTCCAAAACTTTCTCTGGGCTGGTATTGAGGGAGGAGCTGGTGTTTTTTTTTATTTGGCCAGATGCTTTACATATCTGGAGATATGTTGGCATGTGGTTGGATGAAGGAGGCCTTTGGGGTCAGTGCACGCCCTCTGGACCATGGCAGCATAGTCTGCGTCCACCCGCTTCAGAAAGTCTTTTGACCCATGGTGCTTAACCAGAAGCCCGTCGATGGCAGCTCTCGTGGCTTCTGTCCACCGGCTGTGGTCCAAGACTTGAACAAGGCCTCCCGTCTTGATTGGTCCAGTGCGGGCGGCCCGGGGGAGAGGAGGAAACAGGCAGCGGTGCTACCCCTGAATGGTGTAAACAATAAAGCATACATTTATTATAGTTTTTTGCTAAACTTGGATAAAACATGGATTAAAAAAAAATGTATATGTTGATTGTGTGAAGAGTTGATCAGTTAAATTTGTTAAATTTATCATATATTATATTCTCCCATAGTTTTAAACTTTGGATACACTAAGTTATTCCTTATTAAATATTATCAGGCCTGCTTTATACTGTGAGGTCTGTATACCTGTATCCATCAAAGACTGAGTCTCTGATTTGGCTCTGGACGCAGCTGGTATCAAGGGTGGCTGGGACTGCTGGGACTGCTGGGACTGCTGGGACTGCTGGGACTGCTGGGACTGCTGGGACTGCTGGGACTGCTGGGACTGGGAAAAGGTTTCAGAGCCCTGCTGGAAAGATAGGATGGGCACCGCTCCAACTGGCTCATCACTGGTCTCCTGATATATAACATCAAATATAGTGATTTAGTCAGTGAGTCTGTCGGACGGTCAGTGATTGACAGTGAGTGTTTAGTCTGGATTACCTGAGAGTCTGTGTCCACCACAGCAGCAGGGCAGTGATCCTCTGTCTCCATGGCTACAGCAGCTGGGATGTTGGGCTGTACCTTGTGCTTGTCCCAGTTCAACACAACAGGACGACAACCTGGCTCCACAAACTGCAGTCCAAATCTCTCCCCTGTGTCCCTGTTTGTATTTTGCAGCCTGGGATATTTTGCTTGGCCTGTCACCTTGACAGAGGCTGTGTTCAGTCCTGAAATTAACGGGGGTCGAACACAGCTGGCAGCTCCACACCAGGCTGTTTCAGGTCCACCAGCCTCTGGAAGTTCCACCGCACCACTCCAGTCATTGCCTGGGCCTGAAAAAGTTCACAGGACACCCGGTTGCCTGTCACCCACTGGGCTTGGTGAAAGTGGAAGCCCTCCTGCTGAGAGGTGCCTCTCACTGGAATCCAAACAGGTACAGCGGCTCCTGCACCCTTGTTGTAGTTGAGCTGCAAGGTGCCAACATACCTGTAGAGAATTCCCTCCCCGACGACAGCAGTCCCTAAAACATTGAAAATGAATTTCATTAGAGCCACTACAATATGTTTTGTAAACATTGAGTCTTATTATATTTACAGTTTAAAAGGATATACTGTAAGTTTACAATATAATTTGTTTTTTTTTTATTTATATGGACTATTAACAAGGAGAGTCAGATTACACAATAAACTGCAAATTAAGTAATACAAAATGGACATGAAGACAACAACGAACAAAACAACATAAAAACAAGTATATACATTTAATTTAAACTTATATTTATACCTGTCAACCCACTGGTAGCTTGCCTTCCTCACTCCAGCTGCAGTGTAGCGCCGAGACAGCCCCTCGTACAGAGGATAGAGGGACCGATCGCACTCCGACTGCAGCATCACCCAGCTCAAGATCATCCAGTTCTCATTCATTATGGCATAGGAAGACATTGTGCCGGATGACAGCACCACCTTCCTAGCCACTTTGCGTGTGTGATCTGACCTGAGTACTTGTCCAAAGGTCCCCTGTAGCAACAGAGTGAGGAGCTGCTCCTGCCGTTGAAACTCACGGACCAGGCACTCGACCAGGTAGTGAGAAGAAATAGACACTCCACACCAGCCGTCAGCATCGGAGTAGCCACCGAATGGAGCCGGAGTGTCTGCCTGTCTGAGATCCCAGTGATGGTTCTCTGGCCGTAAACTCCTGCCTCAGTATCCCTGACGTTCTGCACACTAACCCCTTAACGCCGACTGTCGCTAATTTGCATCAAACCCCTTCCATTCCGACTGCAGGCAAGATAGCGTGTGTATTCCCCCCAATGCCGGTTTGTTTACATGCGATACATGCTTCGGAACCTTTTGCATGCACTGGTTTCTCGTAGGACCGGTCGGAGTGGGAGATACATCTGTTTCACGTAAGCAAAATTAACCCTAACCCTACCCCTACACCTAATCCTACCCCTAAACCTAACCCTACCCCTAACCCTAAAGAAACTACTGTCAATGTTAGGGAGTAGGAGAGTGTTTTCTTTCTTGCCGTTGTCAAGATCCATGTATTTGTCATTTACAGTTTAGAAGTTCTAACAACTTTGTGACATAAATGAAATCTACTATGTTTTATTAATTTTACCATTTTGTAAAGAATTTTACCATAATGCCTGTTGTCGCTAATTTGCATCATACCTAAATTTATATCTATTCCATATGCTATAGACAAATTAACAATCTCAACTTAATTTAGCATCAACTTGGAGCCAGAAACACACATAATATTTTGTTTATATAATTGTGAATAAATTCAGGCGTCAAGGGGCTAAGCAGGTAGGCCAGGTGGGCTCTCTCATATTTAAGGTAGAGCGCCTCCGTCAGCTGCTTAGCCATGTCCGCCGGTGATCTGCCGCTGCACCTTATCTCATCCATTACTGATTTGCAGATGGCCTTTTTGTGAGTTAGGCCTTGCAGGTGAGCCGTGAGGCTAAAATATAGTACTGGCCGCTGGTGCCAATGATAACTCTTGGCCTTCCCACGCCAGAAGAAGCTACCTGAGGGTTGGGACAATCATGAAGGCAGGGCAAGATGTAATTGTTCCTTACCCTCTCCATGATTGTGTGCTCCGGCTTCCAAATGAAAAAAGGATGAAGATGACAATATTTAGGTGATGGCAGCTCAGAGATTGAGTCTATGAGCTCAGGCTGAGGTGGATTACGCCACAAGGACAGCATGTTCATAGGATGACGAACAGGACGTGACCCCGGCCACAGCCCCAACGCCTCCAGCTCAGTCTTCATCCAAATTTTCTGCTGGTGGGAGCAGTTCCACTGTGCTACATCCTGAGCATAGCCAGGGACAGAGGCTGCAGGCTGGTGTGGGACATCTAAAGGGACAGACGGTGCTGGACTTGGCAGAGCTGTAAAAGAGTATAACAAATACACAGTCAGAGAAAAGAAAGAGAGCTCTATATTAAGACTGCTACGGTTATAACAGTGTTACTGAAATGTATACCTTCATCAGGGACAGTGTCTCTCTGTGCTTCCACTGATGGTAACTCTAGGATGGTGAGATAAAAACAGGAAAGGCAAGTGAGACATACTCATGAAAATAAGATATTATTTCTCACAGCATTCAAGAAAATAAAGCATTTACTTTCAGGAAGAAATGGAGCTGGGATGTTATCCCAGGCTCTGACAAAGTAGAGTGGGAGATGACATATATCATGAGTAATATATATAAAAGAGTGAAATATTAATGTGATTTTCCGAATGAAACTGATGTGAGGTACACTGGTAGTATAGGAGGACAACATACTTTGTCTCAACACATTAGGCGCCTGTTCTTCTACCCCAAGCTGTGGGGCGAGGGCGAGCAGCTGAGGAGGGACCGGGAGCGGGGCCTTTGTCGTGGCTGTGGGAACAATTTGGTCACATAACATGATACCGTCACACAACATTCAGTACAGTTTGAAGTGAGAAGTGAACTAATATAATAACCTTTCACAGAAGCAACAATCCCAGAGGTGTCATCAGGCTCTGCAGGTCTGGAAACCGTCGCTGTTGGCTCCGTCCTGTGTACTGTAAAAACAATTCAGCGTCATTTTCCTCCCACAGTCAAGTCTGTTTATGCTTCAGAATGTGTCTTTACCTGTTGTCTCTCTAACAAACTGTGAGTACAGACTGAAAACTAAAAAAAACTTAAATTTTGAATTGCTATTTATTTGCAATGACAAAACACAATGCTTTTAAGAAAACAGGTAAAGCACAGAAACAATATTAATATATAGTAAGCACACTGCCTGTCATTCAAAGATGTGGCATGGCAAAAAGAAAATGCCAAATCCTTGAATGACAGCCTGAGAAAAAGCATGCAAAAAAAAAAGAAAAACACTTACCATCATCGCTGACCTGTCAATTCCTTAGGTTAGTGGGAGAGTAAGAGAACACAAGCATCAGAACAGGCCTGAACACGGCCGAAATAACAAACTAGCTGAAGGAGAACAGTAATAGCAGGAGGATTCTGCTGAGAACAGAATCCTCCCTCTACACTGATGGAGAAAAACCTGTTGGTGGAGACACAGCCGGGGCTCTGGAGACTGCTGCTAATCCTGAAAGCACAGGTGACTACTAGATTAGACTACAGTACTATCGTAAACAGTAAGAGTTTAAAAAACACTCTGTTAATTAAACTATCTCCACCTACTACTACTAGTTCAGTGGCAAATTTACAGGGAGACAGATTCAGCATCCCCCTCTCCAACTCCTCATCCTCCTCCATCGCTAGAAGATTAGGTCAGGTCATAAAATACTAAACATCTGTATAATTGTGTACTGACCTAGAATGCTAGATGTAGGCGGTGTAGGGGCAGCTGATGTAGTGGAGACTCCTGCAGGTGGTGGGCAGGACTCCCCAGACTCAGCCCTCTGCTGCTTGACGATGTACTGCTGCAGGTTGTAGATCTTGCTATTTTTGATGCACTTTACTCCTACGATGAAGGCAGCATATCCATCTGCCCTGCTCTCCCAGATCTGCCTCCAGGTGTCCTTTGCCCTGGCTCCAAAGCCGACAGTATTGTCACCCTCTGATGCCACTGGTGGCGCAGGCAGCCTGGAAGCTAGATACTCTCTGAGGTCCCTAATTTCCTGGAAGCTCCTGGCATAGTCCAGAAATGACAGCAGGCTGTCCTTGTTGTGTCCCTGAGGATTGAGGGTCCCATCTCTCTCCTCCTCCTCTACCTTTTTCATCAGGTAGATGGTGTAGCCAACATCGTTTTCCAGGAGCCACCTAAACAATTTACCCTTGTACTTGCCAAACTGCAGCACATACTCCCCCATCACCAGTCAGTCAGACACATCCCCTCCCCGCTCAAAGACCACAGTGAGAGCATTGGTCTTCACAAGGTCATGTCTCTGAGGGGGAGACTTGTCCTGAAGAGAAGGGTTCTTTTTGATCCGCATGGCCTCGTCAGAGGGATCCTGCCGCAGATGACCTGATGGACCCTTCCTGAAAGACACCATAGTCTTTCCGGGAAAGAAGTTGGTTGTCTTCTTCATTATCTCCTGTGCACAGCAAAACACAATGTATATTATATAGTAATAATCAAAATATAGTCATACTGTTACATAAACAGTTATTTATTTTAACATCAATCAGCATTTGTAATGACTAAGTAACAGCACAGATAGATAGATAGATAGATAGATAGATAGGTAGATCGATCGATCAAAATGTATTATTCACATATTAATCTATTAACAATAATTCTATATGCTGTTTGCCATAGCAAATAAACCCCATCTTAGACATAAACTGTATTATTTTATTGAAAATATACACAAGAATTGCCTGAAACACGACTGTAGCTAAATAGTATCCATATTATATAGTAATAATTAAAAAGACAGTCATACTATAAACAGTTATTCATGTTAACATAAATCAGCCTTTTTAATGACTAAGTCACAGCTAGACAGACGGAGAGATAACTAGATAGATAGATAGATAGATAGATAGATAGATAGATAGATAGAACAAAGTGTCTGTGTTTAACCTACTATCAATTTAACCCCATTTTAGACATACTGTAGTACTTAGCCATTGAAAATATTCTGAAACACGTATGTAGCAGCAACATATTTACAGTACCTCTGTGTTTAATGGTTTGTAAATAAATAAACACTATGAAAGAGTCAAAGAAAGCACAATAGCAATGTCTGTAAGAGAGATGTGCAACGTAGCGATAACATCATAACAAGTAAACGTTACTGTAAACGCTGACATGTACATAACATTACATGAAAAACATGAATGTACTAACGTTATTGTTAGCTAACGTTAACGTTACCTTAGCTAAGTAAACAACAGTTTGAACCTGTAAATCAATCCTAAAACAACTAACAGTGTATAACAACAGTTTGCCCATATATACATCGGAGACACGTTAATTTAATACTTACGTTTGATAAGTTGACAGCTTGTAAGACGACAGAACAGTTGAAAAAACACCGTATGTCGACAAAAACTCCGTGCACTTCTCTGTCTATGATGCGACGTCTGTCACTGTGAGGAAACAAGGAAAAAGAAGAAAAAAAAGAGTCTCTCCTTAACTCTATCCACAGGGGGAAACAGCGCCCCCGAAATCCAGCTTGTGGCCACAAATATATGACAGCCGTAGTTTAAGACTTACCATAGAGAATGAATGGTAAAAGTTAAGAGAATTAAGCCCTACTAAGACAGTAACCTGCAGAGTGATGCCGAGGTTGTGAGTTCAATCCTCACCTGGAGCAGCAGAGTTTTACCTGCAGCAGGTGATGAGAACACATACACTCAGACAGATCTGTCACTCCAGTCATTCATTAAAAAAAAAACCTCTAGAATGAATTAAAAAACAACAAAATATCAATCGACCTAATTAAATAATGTTAGGTGACATAAGAGAGTATTTTCTTTACTAAAACTGGGTAACAGTGCTTTCCTTTTACCACATTGAGCCATAAAGCATGACTGTGCATTTTATGTTAAACTGCATAGCAAGAGGCCATGAGATCCCCTTGTTATGCTGAGTCATCCCACATTACTCTGGGTAACAGCGAAGGTCTGGCAATGTTTCAAATAAATAAAAAGCAAGTGAAAACTATATTTCAAGGCTAAATGCAAGGTCACCATAATTACTAGATCCTTCTAGAGGTGATGTGAGGTGCACCACCCACTCTTCCCCACCCCAAGCTTTTACTCTTTTGTTTTTTTGCGCAGATGTCCTCAGATGACTTTCCACTCATGAAAAACAACTGAAATGAGTTGATGATCTTTTCGGGCTGTCTGCCAAACTACATTTAAAGGCAGAGCTGACCCGCTGAGAAACAGTCACAGACTCAATAGTCCATTTGTCTAGTCCAGAATTGGGATTAAAAGAGGACTCAGCTTTCTTCATTTCCGTTGATTTACGTATAGTTAAACATCAAGCAACATTGAGCTTAAGCTACAGCAAAATCAGTCCAGTCTGTTTAAATAATGTCTTCAAACTTGGGTCTTTCACATTTTTCATTCCAGCACGGAAATACATTTTTATTTTACATAAAATGTCCTTTATTGTGTTTTAATGTAGTCTTTGAATAGTCCAAGTGATAAAAAGTGGTTCATCAAATGCCTGTCTGGTCCGATTTCAGACAAACCGGAGCCTATAAATCAAGGCTGAATCATCAATGGAGCAACGTGGGCAACTGCGTTGGAGCCCCAGAACCCCCAGAATCCCAGGGGCCTCCCAAAAGCAAGCTTTCACTATGTGGCATTTGGTATGTGATAATATGATTAGCTGTAACCTTGTTGGGAAATACACACCACTGTGAAACTGTAGGGTTATTAAAACTGTCACCATGTCTTGCTTCTTCTAACACTGGAGAAATCTCTGACTGCTCTCTGGCCTCTGGATGCATGATGGTGTCGGTTCAAATGCATTATAAAAGGCACATGATGTGTTACAGAAAAGGTAAAGTCCTCTGGCCAATGCAGCTCCATGGTTCTTCGCACAATGGTGTCTCATGCAGACTGGCCTCACGCCCGCTGTCCCTTGACCAGCAGGCACATGGAGCTGCAGATAGCAGCAGCTGAAATTTTATCTGAAAAACCTTCTCCACACTGCAAAATAAATTCCACTGTGAAACCTGTGACTCACATTTAATATTTTTTTTTGCTCCTTGCCATGGTGTGGAATAAGAACGAAATGGTCAAGAGTTCTATATAGAGAAAATAATGAAAAATAACATCTTTATAGTTTGATTTTTATTCACTTAGTTAAGTGTAAGCAACTCTGGAGCGGATGAGCACCTACACCTGCTAAAATCCCCATAAACAAACAAAATAAGAGTAATGTGAAGGTCCCGAAAGGGCCAGCGTCGGACACTGGTGGAGGAAGTATTCAGATCCTTTACTTACTAATACCACACTGTAAAAAATTGAACTGGTCAGCTTACTGGTTGACCTGCTGGACCAGTTTTTTGTACTCCTGCTAAATGTCTTTCTCCTGCCTTTTTATTGTCCTGTCTGGCCAGAGTAATCAGTCTGATTTCCAAGAAATTTGGCAGCTATCTTTGTGTGCTCCAGTGGTACAATCGGTCAGAGCGCGGTACTTATAAGACAGTAACCTGCGGAGTAATGCCGAGGTTGTGAGTTCGATCCTCACCTGGAGCAGCAGAGTTTTACCATGTAGGGGATGTCTTGAAAGTTCTCTGTTCACAAACAAATTAGCCTACTCTTTGAATAACTAAACTGCTAACTTAAACTACCACAATCCTTGGTATGTTATGCTGCAGCTTCCTAGATTATAAAAAGGTGTTGACAAAAGTTGTAATCAAAAGCTTCATTTATTGATTTATAAAAACATTAATACAATTCACTTATTCACTTAGTTAAGTGTAAGCAACTCTGGAGCCGATGAGCACCTACACCTGCTAAAATCCCCATAAACAAACAAAATAAGAATAATGTGAAGGCCCCGAAAGGGCCAGCATCGGATACTGGTGGAGGAAGTATTCAGATCCTTTACTTACTAATACCACACTGTAGAAAATCAATACTCCATTGCAATTAAAATGTTACTTAAGTAAAAGTACATAAGTACAATCAGAGAAACATACTTAAAGTATTAAAATTAAAATGACTTAATGCAGAGAAATGTCCCCTGTGACTGTTATACTATTTTTATATTATATCATTAGGTTATTACATTCATTACATATACATTCATGGAAAAGCAGGATTTTTGTTTTTTATATCGGACTGCTACTAGGCTACTGATTATTTCCATTGCGGATTAATCTGCTCATTATTTTCTCAATTAATTGATCGATCAACTAAAAATAGTGAGAAATGACATCACTATTACCCAGAACCCAAAGGAAAGAAAAGACTCATGAGCCTCAAAATTGTACTTAAGTAGAGAAGCCCATTGGTTCCCAAACTTTTTTTTACGTCAAGGACCCCTAAACTGACAAATTTAGGCAAAGGAACCCATTGACATGAATGTGTCCTACGCAGGGTCCCCCATCTGACAACAACCTCTATATATGAGCTCCTGCTCTACCAAATGAGCTATCCTGGCCCCCCCTAGCTTTCTGTGTTATTTGCCCGAGCGGGAGCAACCACTGTGGAGAGACACTCACCAACTGTGGTCAAACTGGTCAGCTTACTGGTTGACCTGCTGGACCAGTTGTTTGTACTCCTGCTAAATGTCTTTCTCCTGCCTTTTTATTGTCCTGTCTGGCCAGAGTAATCAGTCTGATTTCCAAGGAATTTGAGCCACCTTATGTGCTCCAGTGGCGCAATCGGTCAGCGCGCGGTACTTATAAGACAGTAACCTGCGGAGTAATGCCGAGGTTGTGAGTTCGATCCTCACCTGGAGCAGCAGATTTTAACCATGTAGGGGATGACTTGAAAGTTCTCTGTTCACAAACAAATCAACCTACTCTTTGAATAACTAAACTGCTAACTTAAACTACTACAGTCCCTGGTCTGTAATGCTGCAGCTTCCTAGATTATTAAAAGGTGTGCATGTTGTTGACAAAAGTTGTAATCAATAGCTTCATTTATTGATTTATAAAAACATTAATACAATTCACTTATTCACTTAGTTAAGTGTAAGCAACTCTGGAGCAGATGAGCACCTACACCTGCTAAAATCCCCATAAACAAACAAAATAAGAATAATGTGAAGGCCCCAAAAGGGCCAGGTGGAGGAAGTATTCAGATCGTTTACTTACTAATACCACGCTGTAAAAAATCAATACTCCACTGCAATTAAAATGTTACTTAAGTAAAAGTACATAAGTATAATCAGAGAAACATAGCTAATGCATTGAAAGTAAAATGACTTAATGCAGAGAAATGTCCCCTGTGACTGTCATACTATATCATTCGGTTATTGTTACACATTCATGTAAAAGCAGGATTTTACAGTTGTAGTTGGTTGGAGCTCATTTTGAAAAAGTTTGTGTCTGACTGCAACTAGACTACTGATTATTTCTATTGTGGATTAATCTACTCTTTATTTTCTCAATGAATTGATCGACCAATTAAAAGTAGTGAGAAATGTCGTCACAATTACCCAGAACCCAAAGGAAAGAAGAGACTCAAGAGCCTCAAAATTGTACTTAAGTACAGTAGCCCAGTGGATCCAAACCTTGTTTACGTCAAGAGCCTAAACAAATTTAAAGGACCCCCATTGACATGAATGTGTCCTATGGGGTCCCCCATCTGACAGGATCTTTGCTTTTAGATGTTTTATTATGGATGATACCCATGATCAAAATAGTCATGCATTCTGTGAAATAGAGTTTTCTTTTTGATGTTGCCTTTTTTTAAATCAAGTAACTCTTACTTTCTTACACTGCACTGTAAATCGATTATTGTATTTTATAGCGGTCTTATTCTATTTTAGCTATATTAATAAAGCTTCTCTTTAATGAATGTTTGCTCATTCATGTTTTATGTAAATTGCTTTGAATTGCCTTGTTGCTGAAGTGTGCTTTATCAATATGGCTGCCTTGCCTTATAGTGAAAATAAATGATTCCCCTTTCTGCCTCCTGGAACAGGACCCCTGGGTCCCGACTCCCCCATTTTGGGAACCAATGCAGTAGCCTACTTAGGTAAATGTACTTAGTTACTTTCCACCTCTGCCCTCGGGCAACCCCACACCAGCTGCACTTTGTGGTCGACCACTGAATGTTTATGGTGGAAACATCCAGCGTGACGCACGTGAAGCAGAAGATAGCGCAGTGGCGTGGAGCCCCCCCCCCCCCCCACCCACCCCACCCTACCCTGCTGCTGCTGCTGCGGCTGTCCGATAACACCGGGCAGGGAAACAACACGGCCTTGGACGCCTTCAGCTTCACACGTCGTCATCTTCACACAGAAGTAGCCTCATTTTTTACTTTTACTCGCCTTTTCCGCGTTTTGGTTAACGGCGTTATTAATGTGGTGTTAAGATGGTTTTAGGCTTTAAGATGCTGTAAAGTCATCTCACACTCTGGATATTCGACTACAAAGAATTCTCTAACGTCCAGTTCGAGAGGCTGCGATGCTCTCAGCGAGGGAGAAAGAGCTCATTGCAGAGATATGGGATAGACTGACTCCTGTGGCAGAAGATATTGGAGCAGAGGCGCTTCTTAGGTAGGTCCATATTCTGTTGTTGCTGTACGACGTTTCCGAATTATAAACCGTCGGTTTGTGTTTAAAGGTCAACTTAGACCCATGGAGAAGCTGTGCTGTGGTCGGTGACCATACTCATACTTTGGGACTGTCCGAAAATACAAACATTTTGGAAAAATGTTACAAAAAGAAATGGAGAAATGTCTGGAAACGTACTTGCCCCCTATTGATCTTATTGGAAGTACCACCTAACACACCTTTAATACAGATCAGTGGTATGCATTGAAAAATAATAATAATAATTGAAAAATTATTACTAGGCTATTTATTGAATGACTATGGATACAAAAAGTCAAACATGTTTCCATGATGCAACACATGACTGCCCAGCTGTGTGTGTGTGTGTGTGTGTGTGTGTGTGTGTGTGTGTGTGTGTGTGTGTGTGTGTGTGTGTGTGTGCGTGTGTGTTTGTTTGTTCTATATTTCCTGTGAATGTGTATTAATGGGAATAACGTTTTTAAAAAAAACTTGGGTGTGGCCAGGTTGCCTCAGTTGGTAGAGAAGGTGCACATATACTGAGAGTGTCCTTGACGCAGAGGTCCAGGGTTCGAAACTGACCTGTGACAATTTCCTGCATGTCTTCCGCCTCTCTCTCACCTAGCTGTCCTGTCAAAAATTTTAAAAGGCAGAATGGCCCAAAAAATAATCTTAAAAAAAAAAACTTGGACTCACTTATGAATAGCTATGCCCCTTCCTTATGCCTTATTAGAAAGTGAAAACCCTTCATCAACATATGTTCCTGAAGAATTGAAGGTGTATTTATTATTATTATAAATAAGTAATTGACTGTATACATTATGCCATAAAGGATTGGTAAATGATTTATCAACTATTGGGTGGCTATTAGTTACCTTTTAAATTCTATATAGGATATCATGGATGCAAGCAAATTGAAATGACTCGAAGGCCACCTCAGACTTTTTTTTCTGCAGCTTGGAGCGTCTTTTTGAAGTTGAAAAAAGTTCAACTTTTCTGAAAAAAACATGCATTTTTTGACAGCCAACTAATGATAAGTGGAGAAGCCAGACCTGTCGTTTTTATAACAAGAACAAATGGAGTCGTAGTTATATGATATGACCGGGTGCTACCTGTACAAGGAACTTGCTTTGTTTTATGTAACGTTAGTAGCACCGCTCTCTCGCTCTGTGTTCTTTCTCTAGCTCGCTCCACCACTTTGTTTTATCTAACGTTTGCACTGCTCCACATAGCGCTCTAGGATACTGTAGCAGTAGCTGTTGTTATAGCAACAAAAGATGCTCTCGGCTGCTTTTTGGAACCAAAATACGCTGCCAGCTTCTTCCTTTTTTTACTACAAAAGCACCCTAGTTAACGTTTCTTGTCAAAAAAGACGCTGAGTGTGAACATAGCCTAATGCTGGTTTATTACTCAAAATTTGCTTATTCATCAAACTTCAGATAGTGGTATGATCCAAGATCAGTGAAGTGCCATATTTAAATGAGTGGGCCGTGTGTTCACACAAGGGATGATGATGATGATGATGATGATGATGATGATGATGATGATGATGATGATGAAGATGAAGGCAGCAAAAGAGTGGCCAGTATCAGTCTCCATATCTCACCCACTCTGATCGTCGATAATGTTTTCTGTGACTACATTTACAATTTGTTTTGTTTTAAAAGTTATTATCTTTCGCTACATTTATGCCTTCACACCCCTAAAAGCCCCTAAAACGGAGAAATTTGGAATCACAGCTGCCTCGTTTTGGTTTGCTTTGTAGTTTAGATGGGCATAAATTGGGGACCTTTGGAAATGACGATGCACGTCAGTCAGTCTTACTGGTTAGGTAGGTTTACCTACCTTTCAGTAACAGTTCCACCTCGTCGTCGGTCCAAGCAAATAAATCCCTAGTCTTACTTGTTTGCCATTGTTGTTCTTTCCCAAAAGTATTTTCTGTATTTTCAGCTTGTATAGCCATGATTTTGAACCGCTGAGTAACATCGGACAGTCTTCCTGTTACCACTGTCACGCGCTTGCACAATGTATGCGAATTGTCATGTGATGTGCGTTGTGAGGCATGTTAATATGAACGGAGATTAGTTCAGCTACTGTAGCTAAAACTCTTAAGTGGACAGAGATTGTTCTTGTCTCAATACGCCGCTTAAAAAATTAAAACATAGTAGGGTGGATGTAGCCTGTCTTTCAATTACGAATGTGCACCATTGCAACACTACTGACAAGAATTCCCAATTCCTCCACAGGATGTTTGCTACTGAACCAGGTTCCAAGACATACTTTTCCCATCTTGACATCAGCCCAAGCTCTGCTCACCTGCGCTCTCACGGAAAGAAGATTGTTCTGGCCATTGCAGAGGGAGCCAAAGACATCAGCCAGCTGGCCGTCACCCTGGGTCCTCTGCAAACCCTGCACGCTTACCAACTCCGGATAGACCCCACCAACTTCAAGGTGCCTTTACAAGAGCATCAGTTCTACTGATGGATCATACTGAGGAGAATAACACTTAAAAAATGAATGCTTACTGATTAGTTGTTTCTTATTAACAGTGGTGGGGTATATAAGTATAGAAATAAAAGTACTAATACACTGTAAAGAATATTCGTACATATGCATTTTGGGTTTTGAATAGAACATGTTTACACACTTTAATGTTTAAAAATGTTTTCCTCATACTGTCTGTCTGAATATACCTGCATTCACCCTCTTTCTGAAATGCTCAGTTTTAGCGCCTGTCTCTTTAAACCCCCCTCTGAAAAAGCCCAGTCTGCTCTGATTGGTCAGTGTTTCCGGGTCTTCTGCCTCGCAGAAAAATGGCCCCTGTGACTGATATACTATTATATATTATATTATTAGATTACTATTACTCATGCATTAATGTAAAAACAGGATTTAACTTGTAATTCAGAGTTGTTTGAGGCAGGGCTTTTTTAAATTAAATTAAATTTCAAACCAGCTCCTCCCCCCAGCATGGCCACTTAATATGCATGTGAATGACGTCATGCCGGTGATGTGTGCATTCTTTATTCTTTCTCCTCACTGTGTAGTAGCTTTCTGAAAATGTGTCCCCCGGAATAGTGTAGTTGAATAGCCCTGCTGTAAGCTTTGTACCATCAAATGTACCCTCTGGTTAGTGAACAGCTTTTTTGCATATCCTTTTTTTTTTAAGGGTCTTGGAATTTGGCAATAAAAAATGTTGCTTTTTCTAAAAAAAAAAGTATTTCTTATCCAATTACTCGATTAATCGATGGAATAATCAGTAGAATACTGGATTACTAAAATGATCGATAGCTGCAGCCCTAATTGCAACTAATGATTCTTTTTATTTATGGTTTAATCTACCGATGCTTTCTTGATTAATTGATAGATTGGTTTGGAAAAATTCAGAAAATGGTGATAAATGCTGTCACAATTACCCAGAGCCCAAAGCGACGCCCTTACAATACTTGTTTTGTCCAACCAAAAGTACGAACTTCACAATTATTATTTTCATGGCAGTATGGTTTTGAGTTTTCAGTGGTGCCAAAGTGACACCATCTCACCTCCACATCAGATCAGAGGCCACTGACGTCAGCAGGAGCAACATGGCTGCCATATTTCTCCCAACAGCTCAAGTAGCTTAACACAGACTGTTGATGTTTCCGCAACACAAATATGTTTTCCATATATGGAAAATATAATATTGTCACACACATTTAGGTAAATAAAATGTTGTGGAAATAACCAAATAATAAATAAAATTAAAAAATATATATTTTGTGATATATTTGTATATGGAGTCTATTTATATCTTATATCTCTCTTAACACATTATTTAAAATATGTGGCATATCATTTTATGTTTATGTTAGATTTAAAGCTAAATGCATTGAGTTTTCTTGGATGTATTATTTTTATCATAATCTCCAATATGATTTGATGTGGATGAAGCACGGAGGGGTGTTGTGCCGTGTTCTGCACCCCTGCCGAGAATTGCATCCACTCGGGCAGCAACAATCATTTCTGCCTAATAAACCGTCCCTTTACACTCATCGCTACCGAAAATTGAATGCATGCATGAAATGTTACTACTGAGTCTAATAAAACACTGATGACTCCAAACGTTCTAAAAATACAGACTTCAAATCATTCAATCATCATTGAAAGAAGTTTATTTAGTTTTTAAACAAATGTGAAGGGACTGTATTGATATAGCGCTACTCAAAGTAGCTTTTACATATTACAGGCACCATTCACCATATTCATACACTGTGGCCTGTGGTATCAGATAAACATTCATACGCCAATGGCGCAGCATCGGGAGCAATCCTGGGTTCAATGTCTTGCCCAAGGACACTTTGACATGGGACTGCAGAGCCAGGAGATTGAACCCCCAAACTTCCGATTGGTAGGCAACCGCTCCACTACCTAAGCTAAAACACCCTTGCCGATGCAAGTCTCGGCAGGGAGGCGGAACTTGGCACGGCAGGTGAAAGGACTGAAAGGACTTAACTTTGACCTAGCTCCATGTTTATTGATATCTCAATAAGTTGCCCTGAATTTTATATTTTATTTATTTTAAATGAAAGGCCCAACTGGAAGCAGTATTGATAACAATAACGATCCTTTATCTTCTCTGCAGTTCTTCTCACACTGTATGCTCGTCACCCTGGCAGCTCACATGCGCAACGACTTCACACCAGTTGCACACGCAGCAATGGACAAGTACCTGTCGGCTTTCGCAGCCGTGCTCGCCGAGAAATTCAGATGAGAACCAAAGTATTTGAACCAATTAGGATGTCATACAATGTGAGGTATTTATTTATGAATGTGTAGTTGTTATAATGCAATATTTTGTAATAATAAAAATGTGAAACTAACAATTTTCCTGTTGTGTTGTACCATATAATGTCCATATAAAGGACCAACCACGGGCCAAACCTATGTTTTTGCATGTGTTATCCCATTTATTACAAATGATGTAATGATGCCCATTTTCAAAACACAACACGCATTATTAGATTGCAATGCTGTGTGTAATTCAACTCAAAGACATTTGAAATCCCTGCAAGTTGATTTGTATACTATACTATCTTAAATGGAAAAAAAAAAAAAATGACAACTTGAAACACAGGGAATCTGATCTGATATTTATAATTGTAATTTGGGTGTCCTTAATACAACAATGATGAACTAATACGTACATAACTTTGTATGTTTACTGGAAGTGAATGTGTACCTTAGGTGTAGGGCAGTGTTTTAGAAAATTATTTTTGAGAAATAACGCCGGATGTTTGACCATTTTTGTCTTTAAAATTGTAACAATTTTTGAAAGTCTAAATAAAGCAGCAGTAATTTGTATAAACTTGAAACAATATGAAAGCTGCGATGCAAGAAGTCATTGTGGAAATGTGTGAGGCACAGTAACGGCATATCTACATCTTGTTAGGGTTGCAATGGTATACTGGTTTCATGTATACCATAGTATAAAAATTGACGGTTATCGTATTGTGCACATTTTCATAGAGCTATCCCTACTGCTGAAATAAACGTGTAATTCATTAGGAGCTGTCTGTGGTGCTGAAATAAACAGTATGCGGCAATGCCCTCTAAAACGTACCATACTCTTAATAACTTTAGTATGTTATTTCTTAGTTTTCCTAGACTTATTGAGTTATCACAAGAGGATTAGAAACCACATAAACCATTGAAAATATTATGTGTCTCAGATTTGACTACTACAGCTCTATAGGCAAGTTGGTAGCACCTTATCATTCACAGAGCTCATTCAAAGTGCTTTACATTGGGCCAGTACTCACCAGTACTGAGAACCGACACTTCTGTCACACTTTTTGTCCACATGAGTCCCCTTATTTCTAATTGTTATTAATAGGCTGATTTTAATGCTAAATATATCATGATTTACTGGGAAAACATCAGACATTCAGCACCCCTGTATAGCCTGAATAGATCGATCCTTTGTGTCATAGCCACATTTTCAGACACTGCAACGATTAGACTGTGAGATTGGTCAAATCAGGCATCCTTACAAGACATACGTATGAATATAAATATATCCAAGACACTGCAATGATCATGCCATGGAACTGCTGAATCAGGGTACTAGCACCTGTTGTGGTCCAATTCAAGCACTGGATAAATGAGAAACAGACAACTTTTTACAAAAGGTTTAAAACCTAATAAATAAAAATACTATAAACAAAAAAGGTGACTAATTAAAAGCTGTGGAAAAAGAGAACAGTCTTCAGCTTAGTGTTTAAAATGGCTACAGTTGGGGCATGTAGTTCCAGGGGTGCTCATGATTCCAGCAGTGGACAGCATAATGGCTTAAAGCCGTTTCACCACACTAACTGTGGTCACTAACTGACCAGTCCCTGCAGATCTAAGAGATCCACCCAACTTTTAAACATGCCTGCAATATAAGTCGAAAAACCATGTTAGTGGTCAACATGATTTAGTGAGGTATAATCTGTCAAATATAACCCTCATGAATGAAATCATATCATTTTGAGACAGAACAAAACCTTTCAGTCAATAAGGAGAGGCCTCAATCCCTTTTTGACAAGTCAAAAACTATAATGTTACTAGTTATGTTGACCATTTAAAGATTTTTCAGAAGGTAAACGTGATTTGCTGAGTTAAAAATGTGTTAAATATAACCCTCATGAATGAATTGCAAGTCATTTTGGCCACAGAAAGAACCTTTCAGTAATAAGGTGGGAGCTGCAATCACTTTTTGGCAAGTGGAAAATTAAGTTTATAGGCTATATTTTATCTGACAAAAAATGGTTGGACTGGTTGGCACATGTAAAATAATATAGAGTCATAAGCATAATTGCAAGAAAGATACTTTATTTTATACTGTATAACGTGTTAATTACAGGCTAGGCTACTGCAGTCCGTTTTCCAAATATTAACAAGGATATCAGACGCAGGACTACCAAACACATATTCCATTGGAAATATAAAAATAGGCTTGTATTGATGCCTGTTAAATGCCGTCCCTGATTAGGCTATAAACAACAAACACTTTTTTGGTCATAATAGTGATTATTCCGTCACACGAAACGTTAAAGTTTCACAAAAGCATAACTTTGCTATTACCACGGACAGAAAGTTATGTGCAGTTGCAAGTTATGGCACTCTTTTATCTTTTATTTACCATAGGGGCATCCAAGAGGGCACTTTTGATCTTGCAGCACGTGATAATAGGTGCTGTTCTGTTTATTGAGAAGCTGAGCCCATGCATGGGTCTGAATTGAACTTTTATGTAACTGGAATCCAGCTAATTTGGGCGCCTGTCAATTCCGAATTAACATTCCTCAATGAATGATCACGTAAAGTCATAATTTGTTAATGGTGAGCAACAGAAATTCATGAGTAATCGTGCATTAATTCATCAATTTAAGCAGCTAACAGAGTAGCATTAACTCGATTCAAAACCTTCCTGAATCAGTACCAAATGTAATATGATGCCGCATGCGTAATTACGCACGCACGAGAAAAAGAAAGAAAGAAAGAAAAAATAGACTTTTTTTCAGTTTGACTTGTTTCTTTATTGAGGAGACAGGTGAACAGACGTCAGATCTCCTTCATGGTATCCAGGTATACGGAAGCTGCTGGGTTTAGTGGTACTGCCTTCCCAGAGCGGACACCACCACGCACAGGAACTTCTGGAAGATGGCCTGCGTTGCCGCTGTAAAGGAATCTCCCATTTTGGCGGCGATGGTAATGGTCAGGCAGTCAGCCAGCACCTATACGAAGGGAAAACAGTCAGTAAAGTCTTTACATTGTGTGTGTGTGTGTGTGTGTGTGTGTGTGTGTGTGTGTGTGTGTGTGTGTGTGTGTGTGTGTGTGTGTGTGTGTACCCTGAAGTTGTCGGGGTCCACGTGCAGCTTCTCCGAGTGCAGGATGCTCAGCTCGGTATAAGTGGCCTTGATGTTGTCCATGTTCTTCAGAGCCCGGTCCAGACCGTGCAGCACCTTGACGCCGTGGGCTGCCACTTTTGCGTTTTTCATGATGGCAGCGGGAGAGGAGAGGTCACCGAAGGAGCTGAAGTGCCTCTGGGTCCATGGGTAAACGACCAGACACCTGCAGGGGGAGAGACAGGTAGGGTAAGACCGGAAGGATTCTGTTGGATTAACTAGAAAACTTTTTTTTACTACTTCATTTAATTCAACTTTATTTCAGACACACGGGTCCACATCAGAATGTAAAACACAACAAAACAGGCAAGAACAAACACCGTTACATACATTGAAGACCATAAGATGAAAGTGTTTTAAACACATACAGACATGTAAAATAAGAAGTGTGTGGGGTCAGTTAAAGCCATTATAATTACCTTTTTTTTTTAAATAACTTAAGCGACACATACATTTGTACATCCTATTCCTCAAAAATAGCATGAAAGGTGGGAACATTACTAGTCACAAACTTGCCCTTGCCAGTCCATCTATCTTGTCCAGTTTGAGAAAGATTCTGAGCGCGTCATTAAATGCCATCTAAAGCTTTTTCATGTTTGCCCTTCTGTAGCTGCGACCCAAATGGGCTTTTTAGAGGGCTTGACTTTACAATTCAGAGCAGTTGGGTTTTAGTATTTTTTTTGTTCTCTTCCTGTAGCCTACCTGCGCAGAGCCTTGGGGCCGATGTCATCATAGTCCAGGTTGGAAAAGATGTTGTTGATGACTTTGCGCTCCTCGTCAGTCCACTTAACCATGGCGGCTCTTTTTTTTTGTGTCCAGGCTTTACAGAAAAAAAAGCTGAATCGTTTTCTGGCTACTACTCCAGCTCGACCCGCGTTTATTTAAGCCAAAGCTCCCCCAGCTGTGATAGGCAGGAGATGAGAGTTTCAGATAAGCTGCAGACTCCTCCAGGTGTTTCTAGAAAGCTGGACAAGTGTCCGGCTGCAGCCTGTAGCAGACCCTCACATGCACGTCACTTCAGCCTGTCCTGCGTCCACCTCGCGCGTCACCCTAACCGTCACCCCACAGTGCCAAATGGGCGCGGCGCCAGGAGACGCACGAGGTCGGCGCAGCCTATTAACATATTTAAAAAGATTGACGTCGATTTTTCAGGCTCGGATAAAAGAAGTCAATAAGAGCAATTTGTTTTCAGCCTCCACTTTCATAGAGATGTGAATGTGAAAGGAATGGATGACTGGGAAAGGAAATAAGTGCATGCAAGTAAGTGTCATTGTTTCCTTGCTGTAAAGGAATCCTCTACCACGCATGTCCTAACGCCAAACTGTAATCTCGTATTAAATGATAGGTTTCAGGCTGCCTGGGTGGTCTTGTGGAATAGGCTTGGTCATCGACGCAGCACCTTGCTGCATGTCATTCTCTCTCCACTTGTTTGTCCAAGCTGTCACAAAATAAGTGCCTAAATGCCAAAAAATAAATTGTATTTAAAAATAAATGAAGGTGTGAAATGATTTTGCTTTGACGTTGGGCTTTGTTTTCAGCACAATCCCTAACTGCTTATTAACTGGTACCACCCATCATTAATACATGGTAAGTTGATATTTTAGTTCAAAGCTATTCTAATGTTAACAAACACTGAAATGATGATTTATAATAGTTTGTTGCAAATAGTTTGTTAATACATTGAGATATAGCCTATACTCGTGCTTATGCACATTAGTTATGGATTAATACGTGGTTTATAAAGCTTTAAGTATAACATTAATAACATTATTATCATCATCCGTTGCCACTTCAATAGCCAATCAAATCCTGTTTGTTGACGGCTTACAAACGATGTCTTAAAGGTTTACAAATCATTTGGTAATATTAACAAATACTTGATATATTAAATGCTATGATGTGTGCAATAAAACACCGTTAAAGGTAACACTTTATAAAAACCATAATTCAAAAATGGGAAGTATATAATTTGGCCTAGGTTGACCCCCATTTTGGCTTAAAATGACTGGACTTATTAGGCTAAATAAAGCTTTAGTAGTTATATATAAATATATATATATATATATATATTCTTTCATTTTAATTTTTAATTTTTTATTTTTTGGGGGTTGGAAGCTTTCCATTTTAAAGCGATGCATTTCCTAGCTTCCATCAAAGCAAGATCTGTGTACATACTTTCATATTTATCCCACTTGTCAGACATATTAATTCCCAAAAGACATACACGAGGTGAAAGGGGAACAGATCACCTGAAGCACTGAGATATCACCTTGGTAACAAATTTCCAAAATAACGAAAGTTGTTCACATGACCAAAGCATGTTTAAAAAAGTACCTTATATTTCTTACAACGCCAGCAGAGGAATGATACATTTCTGTTCATTTTATTTAATTCCTAAGGACTATAATACCCTGTGCATTATCTTAAATAGTGCTAATTTATGCCTTAATTATAAGAGCATTTATGTACTTTCCTGCAAATAAAAGACCAATCTTCTTGCCGTATTTCCATATGAAGATCTTGTTCCCACTAGTTGTTTTACTATTAACAATAAATGAATCAATGATTTATAATGTCTAGTAATGTCTCCCTCCATTTGTGTTTTTAAAGACCCATTTGAACTCCCTGGCCTTTCCATCACACTCATCTCTTCACCTGTCATCTGGTCTGTAATTCTGTGTCTGTGACTTGCTGCTTGTTGTGGTCGTTGGGATGTTCTTTTCGCCTTCTCTTTCTTCTTTGCATTTTTGACATTTCACATGTACTTTTACACAGCACCTTAGTGCTTCTCTGTACAGCCCTTTGGTCGGCCTAAACTGGGTTTAAATGTGCTCTAGAAATAAACTTTACTTACTCATTATTAGTAATGTTATAATACAACACAACTATTAACTCATTTTAACTACAATCAAATGACCGTTTATCACTGATGGTTATTATATAGTGTTACCTGCAAAAAAATGCAACAACAAAAAATAAAAAAATAAGTATATAAGTGTAGGCTATTGCAGCATTCCTCAGTAATATTATTGCACAATATAGGAAACAGGAATAAAAAACGAGTGTATTTTTTGATAAAATATGACTTTATTTGTGTTTATTAGACTTCGTGTAAAAGCAATGTGACCGAATTTGCGAGAGCAGCTGGAAAGTTTGATGCCAGAGTGTTATCTAGGAAAGCAAGCGCGTGTTATCTGCAGCAGCCTCCACCCACGTTATGACGAGTGACCCCCCACACACACACACACACACACCCTCCCCCCTCCCTGTTGATATGAAATAGATTCATGGCAATAACGCGTATAATAATAACAGAAAAAAATGCAATCACTGCTAAATATTACATGGCTTTCACAGCTGCAAAACCATAAGACTATGATTATTTAATTTTAGAAAATGATTCATCACATCCTGTTTACGCGCTGTAGGCTAGACAGTCTAAATTAACTTGTGTTACTAAATTTGGAGTCATTTCATCAAATGTATCAAACGTGTGCAACCATTCATCTGATTTCTTAACGCCATCCTTAAAACACGTATTATTTCTCATGCTTGTTAAATCAAATGCTTTAAATAAATTGTGGAAATTAAATTAACCCTTCTGTTGTCCTAGGGTCAAATTTGACCTATTTTCAAAGTTTTTTTTTATATCAGAAATATGGGTTTCTTACAACTAAATTGCCCAAAAAATAACTTGGATGCATGCATCATTCATTTTACCTAAAATGAATGATCTTAACTATTAGTCATCATCATTTCTGCTTTTTTTTAATTCAAAAAATAGGTATAATGTCATTTAAATTAGGTTAATTGACAATGAATAAGAGAAAGCGTTGAAAAAAGTAACAAAATCATCAAAAATAGCAACACAAATGTCGGAAAAGCGCCCCAAAAAGTTGAATTTTGAACTGGAAGGACAAGTTAATGGTCGACAGGAAGACACAACCCGAGACAACACGAGGGTTAAAACAAAAGGCCTTCATGGCTTTATTGTGTCGATTTTAGTCCCAATCAAAATCTATACTGTCTTGTACAGGCCAGCGTTTAAATAAATAAGCCTGCCAACGGAAAATCTAAAAAATACAAAACTTTTTTTCTGCGGTGCGAGAGACCATGTATTTCTAACATCAGGGTTATTGATATTAAATTGACGTCACCCATCCTTCCTCGCTGCTCCATTCTCCTGTGACCTGATATGCCTTTGCTCTGCACGTGCTCGGGCTAATCTTTTCTCCATCCTTCGTTAGTGACAAACCACAGCAGTACCCCATGTGGTGACTCATTACGCACTCGTTTTACGCAAATTGGCCGTCAACTGTCGTCCACCTGTGCCTCGAGCTGATACCGCCTCGCGTGCTGGCATGCGTCCACCGAAGTTTCTATCAGGCCGGAAGGGGGGCTCTGATACGCGGATTGCCGTGGGTGCGGCTCTCCGGCCAAATGGATTTAAGTAGAAGTCCAAACTGCCCGAGGATCATCATCCGACTCTGGTAGAGTAAGAGAGTGAGAGAACCAAGCCGACATGAGTTTGAGCGACAAAGACAAGACTGCCGTCAAGGCCCTGTGGGGCAAAATCTCCAAGTCAGCGGATGTTGTTGGCGCTGAAGCTCTGGGCAGGTAAGTGTCACGTTTATTCGTACAGAAAAAAGTATGACGTGTTTTGACTTTATTTATGCAGCCGATCCGGTCCGTTATTTCAAAGATTAGTTAGGCCTACCCCGTTTTTTCAAATGTAACGCAAAGTAGGTCCAGGTAACGCGTTACAAAGTGGCCTAACTTACCGGTGAGTCTACTTTTCAGAACACAGACGTATGATGGTTCCAGTGCTTGTGGAGCTTTAGCATCCACATAAATACATGCTCCAGGTGAGGATCGAACTCACAACCTCGGCATTACTCGGCTGAATACTGTCTTATAAATATCGCGCGCTGACCGCTTGCGCCACTGGAGCCGTTTCTCTGAAGGAGCACTCAACAACTCTAAATCAGACAAATATTGAAAGTCAAACCACTTAACGTTTTCTCCACCTCCACAGGATGCTTGTCGTCTACCCGCAAACCAAGACCTACTTCGCCCACTGGCCAGACATGAGCCCCGGCTCTGAGCCCGTCAAGGCCCACGGAAAGAAAGTGATGGGTGGACTAACACTGGCTGTGTCCAAAATTGACGACCTGAAAGCGGGCCTGCTGGAGCTCAGCGAGCAGCACGCCTTCACGCTGAGAGTGGACCCGGCCAACTTCAAGGTGAGACACCGTTTATTAATATAATGTAGCAAAAATTAGGAGATCATTTATTTAAATATACAAACATATACAGCTGTCTTTAATTGCAATGTAAGGCGTGTTCCTTTTACAAGTCCTCAAGATAATGTTATTTTTATTTTTTATTGTTTAAAAAAAAATTCCAAATTTACTACAGCCTATAACCCCCCTTAGTATAGCCACTGTGAGTCTGTAAAGTGTCCTTGGGTTTCATGAAAGGCGCAATATAAATACAAGTTATTATTATTATTATTATTATTATTATTATTATTATTATTATTATTATGCATACTGTTACGCACGAGTTATTTTCGCATGAATTACGCACGTCTTCTGTACAAAAACTTGCCGTCCCAAAATCTGAATTTCTCTTAAATCTAATTAAAATTAGACATCTTTGTTTTCAAAGCCGCTTCGCTAGTTTTGAAGCATGTTCTTTTGCAATACACTGGCATTTCGGATGTTGGGAGCTACATGGGAGGAGAGTGAAAATAGCCAACTCTTCTCTCTTTTTGCAGTGTTAAAAGCTCTATTTGCTTTATAATTGCGTCCGCTGTCATTCGCAGATCCTGTCCCACTGCATTCTCGTGGAGCTCGCCACCATTTTCCCAAAGGAGTTCACCCCTGAGGCCCACCTTTCCTATGATAAATTCTTCACCGCTGTGGCCCTGGCTCTGGCTGAGAGATACCGCTAAGCTGCCCGCAGTGCGAGATGCGGTCTGCTACCAGCGATCATGTAACTCATGGTGCAAAATCTTGAAATAAACTGCATGCCGCCAAAAACAGTCTCCTGAAATGTTTATTTTTTATTATCTATTCATTTTTTACTTCACACACACACACACACACACACACACACACACACACACACACACACACACACACACACACACACACACACACACACAAAAACAAAAACAAGCATTTATTTGATCTGCATGGGTAGGGCGAACAGATGAAGAGATCATCTACATATTTTGTTCTTCATCTTTTAATACTGAAAACAATTCACAGTGATCACACAGTTTGGCATGGAAGAAAACCAACGAAAAGTACAACAGCATCAAACTGACCGCACGTCACTATGACGCCACGTGAGTCAAGAGTGTAGCTGATAGGGTGGGACAGACATGTTCACTGCCGTCTGCATGGCACGAACAATATAGTTATGATTTCATAACGACTCGTAACTTATCATCACCCAGAATGAGCCTGAAAGAGAAGAGATACATTGTGACTCTCATCATGCCATGGCGTATTATTTCATTATTTTAATTCAGCCAGTCATATCTGGCTTCTCTCACCTGAGCAAAGCAGCTGCCACCAGGCCCCCCCCATGGGTCCCACCCAGTAAACCCAGTGGTAGGTCCAGTAGTTGGTCATCAGAGCTGGTCCGAAAGCTCTGGCAGGGTTCAGACACGTTCCGGATATGTCACCTCTACGCCGGCAAGAAAGTACAAGTTTAATTAGCCTAATAATTAAAGTGCTCATATTCTGCTCATTTTCAGGTTCATAATTGTATTTAGAGGTTATATCAGAATAGTTTTACATGGTTTAATTTTCAAAAAACACCATATTTTTGTTGTGCTGCACATTGCTACAGCTCCTCTTTTCACCCTGTGTGTTGAGCTCTCTGTTTTAGCTACAGAGTGAGGCATCTCACTTCTGTTCAATCTTTGTTGGGAGTCGCACATGCACAGTAGCTAGGTAAGGACTACTAGCCAGTCAGAAGCAGAGCATGAGGGCGTGCCACGCTAGCAGCTAGGCAAGCATTATAACGTGTGTTACAAAGTGACGCAAGTTTGTCTCTGAAGTAAAGGCTGGACTACAGTAGAGCTGTTTGGAGCAGTTGGTGAACAGTGTTTTCTGTTGGAGATGGTAAGTCCCTTTGGGGTGGACTTTGGGCTTTTTTCACTTTGTAAACCTATAATGTGCACAAAAAAGATATATAACACAATACAAGAAAGGGGGAAAAGCCAAAAAGCATAATATGAGCACCTTAAGTTGAATTATTAAAACAATTTGAAATTGTTGTTTGTTCAAATCTGATACAACTGATGCAGCAAAACATAAGTTATGTCGCTGTATTATTCATATGGATGTGGTTATTAAAAATAACATTTTTTACATTAGTAAATAGAGCCAGAGTTGGAATTTCATGGTTACACCATTTTAAGTTTTTAGGAGATAAGGTCAGAAATGTTAATAATAAGAAATGAGGTTTATAAAACAAACCAATATGGATAACAACCATGGACTGTATAAAACAACAGTGGAACCTAAATTAATGTAGCTACATTGACTTGCATGTCAAAACTATGTAGTTTGTGTAGATTCAGTGTAAATTCAAGTATTGGTTAATCGATTCCAAAACGCTGATTGAAATAGAGATTTTTCAAATGGGCTACTAATTCTAATTTTAATTTCATTAAATATTTTTATAATGGGCTAATTTTGTTTCGAAATCACTGAACAGGATGGAGGCCAGGCCATTTGATACAACAAACCTGGATTAGTATTTTTAAATGGTATCCACAAAGTAACTTTCCAATTAAAGAAATAAGCCTATTTTAAGAAAACAAATAACTGCAATTAGAGCGCGTCTTTTCCTAAACCCAACCATCCGTTGTTGTCCTGCGTGTCATGGAAACGTAAGCCCACCCACGACCTTTCCTTTAACTTGAGGGGCCGTGTTCATTTCACGGAATTCCTCTGTGGGCATACCATGGAATTATTTGCGATTCCGTGAAACTGCCATAGATTTTGAGTTAAGGGGCTGTGTTCATTTCACAGAATTCTGTGAAATCAGGTTGGATTTAGAGGTTTGTTTCTTAACGCAGAGTCCTAGGCTTCGAATCCAGCCTGCGGTAATTCCCTGCCTGTCTTCCCCCTTGAATATCTAAAGCGGTCCCAGAGATTAAAAGCAGAAAAGCCCCAAAAAATGATCTTAAAAAAAACAAAAAAAAAACTGCTGTCCCAAAAACATACGCTGACTTCCATGTTAAAGAAACTTTGGTAACACTTTACTTGAAGGTATCTACATAAGAGTGACATGACACTGTCATGAACACATGACACTGTCACGACACATGAAACCTAACCCTAACCCTAACTTGTGATGACAAAAATATATTTATAATGTTTATGACACGTTCATGACAGTGTCATGTCACTGTAGATACCTTCAAGTAAAGTGTAACCAAAATTTCAAATATTTAAAATCAAATATTGTCAATTTTATCATTAAAAGCTTTTTTCATTATGCTATTTCATTTTTGGGAACTTTATTTTGAAAGTTGGTTACTTTGAAGTGCCAGTTATTATTATTATCACACTGCTCAAGCTGGACCAAGCGGCTGACGAACGGGCTGGTCACTTCCAATCCGATGTAAATGTTCAACAGTTCTGGCCATCGCCCTGTTGGTTTATCTCACCCTGCCAGGACGTTGATGATGACGGTACAGCCCACCAGGAACGGAGCCAGCGGGGTTTTGGTCTTGCTGTTGACCGCCACCAGCAGCACCACCATGGTGATCAGGCAGGTCATGGCCACCTCCCCGAAGATGGCTCCGGACAGCTGGCTCTCTGACTTGAGGATGTCAAACGCTGCTCCCGTTGCGTTTAAGTAGCGGTCTGCAGGGGTCATCATCTATGTACAGAGGTTCTTTTAATCTTTTTTTTTTTTCAGCTAAAGACCCCTACCTAACTGGATAGATAAATAACATACTGGGGACCCCCTCATGTCTGTCGTTTGGAATACATTTTGTTTTTAGGTAATTGCGTCCGCTGTCATTCGCAGATCCTGTCCCACTGCATTCTCGTGGAGCTCGCCACCATTTTCCCAAAGGAGTTCACCCCTGAGGCCCACCTTTCCTATGATAAATTCTTCACCGCTGTGGCCCTGGCTCTGGCTGAGAGATACCGCTAAGCTGCCCGCAGTGCGAGATGCGGTCTGCTACCAGCGATCATGTAACTCATGGTGCAAAATCTTGAAATAAACTGCATGCCGCCAAAAACAGTCTCCTGAAATGTTTATTTTTTATTATGTATTCATTTTTTACTTCACACACACACACACACACACACACACACACACACACACACACACACACACACACACACACACACACACACACACAAGTAACAAAAACAAGCATTTATTTGATCTGCATGGGTAGGGCGAACAGATGAAGAGATCATCTACATATGTTGTTCTTCATCTTTTAATACTGAAAACAATTCACAGTGATCACACAGTTTGGCATGGAAGAAAACCAACGAAAAGTACAACAGCATCAAACTGACCGCACGTCACTATGACGCCACGTGAGTCAAGAGTGTAGCTGATAGGGTGGGACAGACATGTTCACTGCCGTCTGCATGGCACGAACAATATAGTTATGATTTCATAACGACTCGTAACTTATCATCACCCAGAATGAGCCTGAAAGAGAAGAGATACATTGTGACTCTCATCATGCCATGGCGTATTATTTCATTATTTTAATTCAGCCAGTCATATCTGGCTTCTCTCACCTGAGCAAAGCAGCTGCCACCAGGCCCCCCCCCATGGGTCCCACCCAGTAAACCCAGTGGTAGGTCCAGTAGTTGGTCATCAGAGCTGGTCCGAAAGCTCTGGCAGGGTTCAGACACGTTCCGATATGTCACCTCTCGCCGGCAAGAAAGTACAAGTTTAATTAGCCTAATAATTAAAGTGCTCATATTATGCTCATTTTCAGGTTCATAATTGTATTTAGAGGTTATATCAGAATAGTTTTACATGGTTTAATTTTCAAAAAACACCATATTTTTGTTGAGCTGCACATTGCTGCAGCTCCTCTTTTCACCCTGTGTGTTGAGCTCTCTGTTTTAGCTACAGAGTGAGGCATCTCACTTCTGTTCAATCTTTGTTGGGAGTCGCACATGCACAGTAGCTAGGTAAGGACTACTAGCCAGTCAGAAGCAGAGCATGAGGGCGTGCCACGCTAACAGCTAGGCAAGCATTATAACGTGTGTTACAAAGTGACGCAAGTTTGTCTCTGAAGTAAAGGCTGGACTACAGTAGAGCTGTTTGGAGCAGTTGGTGAACAGTGTTTTCTGTTGGAGATGGTAAGTCCCTTTGGGGTGGACTTTGGGCTTTTTTCACTTTGTAAACCTATAATGTGCACAAAAAAGATATATAACACAATAAAAGAAAGGGGGAAAAGCCAAAAAGCATAATATGAGCACTTTAAGTTGAATTATTAAAACAATTTGAAATTGTTGTTTGTTCAAATCTGATACAACTGATGCAGCAAAACATAAGTTATGTCGCCGTATTATTCATATGGATGTGGTTATTAAAAATAACATTTTTTACATTAGTAAATAGAGCCAGAGTTGGAATTTCATGGTTACACCATTTTAAGTTTTTAGGAGATAAGGTCAGAAATGTTAATAATAAGAAATGAGGTTTATAAAACAAACCAATATGGATAACAACCATGGACTGTATAAAACAACAGTGGAACCTAAATTAATGTAGCTACATTGACTTGCATGTCAAAACTATGTAGTTTGTGTAGATTCAGTGTAAATTCAAGTATTGGTTAATCGATTCCAAAACGCTGATTGAAATAGAGATTTTTCAAATGGGCTACTAATTTTAATTTCATTAAATATTTTTATAATGGGCTAATTTTGTTTCGAAATCACTGAACAAGATGGAGGCCAGGCCATTTGATACAACAAACCTGGATTAGTATTTTTAAATGGTATCCACAAAGTAACTTTCCAATTAAAGAAATAAGCCTATTTTAAGAAAACAAATAACTGCAATTAGAGCGCGTCTTTTCCTAAACCCAACCATCCGTTGTTGTCCTGCGTGTCATGGAAACGTAAGCCCACCCACGACCTTTCCTTTAACTTGAGGGGCCGTGTTCATTTCACGGAATTCCTCTGTGGGCATACCATGGAATTATTTGCGATTCCGTGAAACTGCCATAGATTTTGAGTTAAGGGGCTGTGTTCATTTCACAGAATTCTGTGAAATCAGGTTGGATTTAGAGGTTTGTTTCTTAACGCAGAGTCCTAGGCTTCGAATCCAGCCTGCGGTAATTCCCTGCCTGTCTTCCCCCTTGAATATCTAAAGCGGTCCCAGAGATTAAAAGCAGAAAAGCCCCAAAAAATTATCTTAAAAAAAAAACTGCTGTCCCAAAAACATACGCTGACTTCCATGTTAAAGAAACTTCGGTAACACTTTACTTGAAGGTATCTACATAAGAGTGACATGACACTGTCATGAACACATGACACTGTCACAACACATGAAACCTAACCCTAACCCTAACTTGTCATGACAAAAATATATTTATAATGTTTATGACACTTTCATGACAGTGTCATGTCACTGTAGATACCTTCAAGTAAAGTGTAACCAAAATTTCAAATATTTAAAATCAAATATTGTCAATTTTATCATTAAAAGCTTTTTTCATTATGCTATTTCATTTTTGGGAACTTTATTTTGAAAGTTGGTTACTTTGAAGTGCCAGTTATTATTATTATCACACTGCTCAAGCTGGACCAAGCGGCTGACGAACGGGCTGGTCACTTCCAATCCGATGTAAATGTTCAACAGTTCTGGCCATCGCCCTGTTGGTTTATCTCACCCTGCCAGGACGTTGATGATGACGGTACAGCCCACCAGGAACGGAGCCAGCGGGGTTTTGGTCTTGCTGTTGACCGCCACCAGCAGCACCACCATGGTGATCAGGCAGGTCATGGCCACCTCCCCGAAGATGGCTCCGGACAGCTGGCTCTCTGACTTGAGGATGTCAAACGCTGCTCCCGTTGCGTTTAAGTAGCGGTCTGCAGGGGTCATCATCTATGTACAGAGGTTCTTTTAATCTTTTTTTTTTTTCAGCTAAAGACCCCTACCTAACTGGATAGATAAATAACATACTGGGGACCCCCTCATGTATGTCGTTTGGAATACATTTTGTTTTTACACCTATTTATGTTATGTAAAAGAACAACACAAGAGAAATGCCTATAAGACATGTAGGCTATTAAACATAGTTGCAAAGTCTGAAAATTAAAGATATGCTAGATTAGAAAGTAACCCATGAACTATTTAGATTATAAAATAACATTAGATAAACATTTACAATATTATTTGTTTAACTATGAAGCCTTTGTAAAAAAGAAAACTAAATGTCATGATAGTGTTAAAGGTGCTCTAAGCGATGTCACACGTTTTTTAGGCTACAAACCGCGCCAACCTGCACCACCAAACATAAACAGTGTTCGAGCCAATGACCGACAGGAAGGATTTGGGGGTGGGGGTTGGGGGGTTAGTGCGCGGAAGCACGGAAGGGAGGGGGAGGGGACGGGATGAGGAGGAGGGAGGTGGCGAGCTAGCCTCATCTTGTTTGACAATACTTCGAACGTCAACAAGAAGTAACATCACCCAACATGGCTTAGAGCACCTTTAATGAATGAATCTGAAAACTTCTCACAGACCGCCTAGCAAGTCGTAGAAGAAGTATTCAGATCCTTTACTTCAGTAAAAGCACTAATACCACACTGTAAATATACTCTGTTACAGTAAAAGTCCTGCGTTGAAAATTTTACTTCTACCTAAGTATCATCGGAAAAATGTACTTGAAGTATTTGTACTCAATGCTGGAAATTATCAAAACAGTTATGTGCGTATTGGTCTAACCATTTCAGCTGTACTTGTCGGCCGTTATATTATTGGGTAGTTTAATTTATAAAAAAAAAAACTTATTTTATAAACTACGTGTGTTTTGTGTGCCAAGATCTTAATTTGTAAAGTAACCAGTAACTAAAGCTGTCCGATTAATGCAGTGGAGTAAAAAGTACAATATTTGCCTCTGAAATGTAACCGAATAGAAGTAAAAAGTGGCATTAAAAGAAAAAACTCAAGTAAAGTACATTATATGTGTACTTAAGTACAGTACTTGAGTAAATGTACTTAGTTACATTCCACCACTGTTTGCAGAGTCTGTGAGTCAAAGATAGCCAATGTTAGATTAGAAAGTAATCTATAAACTACTTTAAATAGAAACATTAAACAAATGATTCGTTTAACTATGGAGCCTTTTGTAAAAAAAAAAAAGTCAACAACAAAAAATGATCATGATCATTTGAATGAATGAATCAGAAAACTTTTCACGAACCTCCTAGCATACTACCACAACCCCTGCGGGTCCCCGGACCCCACTTTGAGAATCACTGATCTATGAAAATGCATTATTAAGGATTCGATTATTGGATTTGACATGTTTAAGTGTGTGCAAAAAAAGGACCTACGCGTGCATCCTTTCAGAATATTGTGCACTTGAAGTAGTTCACTTTCAACACACCTTGGCCATTCCAGCTCCCAGCACTCCACCAATCAGCTGGCTGACCAGGTAGGGTCCCACCAACATCAGCTCAATGCCTCCACACAGGTAGATGGCGATAGTGAAGGGAGGGTTGAAATGGGAGCCGCTAGAGACAGAGAAGCAGCAGTGAGGAGCTGGGTGTCGGCATTGACATATATACAATCTACGGTTTCCGGTTTGAACGACCTGTTTCCTCGGATCGTTGCGCAACGGTGTGCAACAGGCTTTGAGGTACGTTTCCTCTAGCTTGGTGGTTGTGTCACAGGTGACACTCAATCAGCAGAGGCGTGTATGTAAACTCATGGTAATAAAAAGGCAGTGCGCTTGCACCTTGTGTTGCTACGTTTTGTCAGGGCTGAACGTTGCCCTGAGATCAGATGAGAAACGGTTCTTGCGTTCCAATCCACACTACCATACAATTTAGTATGCCAGAAAAAAGATCGGTTACACTTCACTTGAAGGTATCTACAGAAGAGTGACATGATGACACTGTCATGAACGTGTCATAAACATTATAAACAAGTCATAAACGTTTAGGACATAACGCTTCTTTTAGTAAGTGTCATTCGGTTTTTGTCATGACAAGTTAGGGTTAGGGTTAGGGTTCATGTGTCATGACTGTGTCATGACAGTGTCATGTGTTTATGACAGTGTCATGTCACTTTTATGTAGATACCTTCAAGTAAAATGTTACCAAAAGATTAAGTGTGTCCCAAAACATAGGGTGCATCCCACTTCCCTTATTTGATAGCTCCTCGGTCCTCGGTTGAACCGGAGGTTGTTCTGTCCCTCCTTCGTGAAAGCAACTAAAATCTCTTATTGCTGCGCCGAGCAAGCTTTGAGAAGGGATCTCCGAGGAGCTATATGAGTCAGGATACACGAGATCAGCCTTCCCGTAAACCGTGCAGCTGAAAGCCGTGCCAGGGTGGCCTAGTGGTGTAGAGTGTACCCATATACAGAGAGGTTCAGTCTTGACACAGAGGCTATGGGTTCGATTCTGACCTGCATGTCATTCCCCCACTCTCTCCTCTTTCGTGTCTAAGCTATCACAATAAATGCCAACAAACATGGAACGAAAGCCTCATCACTTTAAATCACATTTCCTTGTTTCCTCTCTCCTCCCACTCTCTCTTCCATGCTTCCTCGGTGGGATGGACTAAGACGCGAGGAAGGGGAAGCATTTTGTTGTTCAACATGGAAACTGCAGCAAAACAATGCACACCGTTTTGAGATTGAACGTGTTCCAGATTGTAAACTGTTCCTGCATACCAATACCAATACTATCATACCATACTATTTAGTATGCCAGAAAAAGTGTGTCCCAATATATAGTATGTAAAATGTATGCCAAAAGTACCAGGTCAGATTTTTTAGTATGCAAGCCAGCATGCTTTTCTGGCTATTCTGACCCACAATCCTTTGCTCAGCATATATGAGCAAGAGGGTGAAAATGGTTGTAGCTAGAATGAATACAGCTACACACATAAATTAAGCAATATCTTGCAAAATCTAATCCAATCTAATCTAATAATATCATTTTAATTATTTCACCCAGGAAACAAATGTTCGTTCTAATCGTTTGGTGCCTAATCTTAACTGTTGTCGCCGTAGCTGTATATCTTCTGCCACAACAGGTCAAAGTTCAATGCGCAATGTTATGAAGTGTCCCAATTGTATTCCTACTGCATACAACAGTACATACTTTGTAAGGGTAGCTAAAGTACATACCAAACGTAAAAAGAAAAAGTATGCTATTTGGAACTTTTTTTTCCTTTTACCTATTCCACTCAAATATATATGATTCTGCCAAATGCCTGCGTCTGACTTGCTATTCTTTACAGCTTTACCTGATGTTATCCATGACCGCCACCATCACCGCCACAGCCAGTCCATGCACCAGGGCCGGCTGCAGCCGTCCAGCCGCCGGCACATTCTCGATGACAGACACACAGCCGACAAAAACGAAGAACATGGTCCCCACTATCTCGGCCAGGCAGGGCTGGAATAGAGTCTCATATTTGTTGGGAGGTTTGGGCGCGGGTGGCTTCCGTCCCTTCTCCATCAGAGTAGAGTCTTGGTCTTCCATTTCCATTTTCTCCGCTCCCATTGCTGCTTTCTTTTTTTTATTTTTATTTCTGCCTAAAGGAAACTCTGCACCTCCAGCACCTACACATGACCAAGACTGCACACTAAGTCAAGGGAACTGATAGGTGTCTGTGGTTATTTATATTTATCTGCAGCAGCTGGCACACTGAACTGGAATTGCATCACGGGTCATTAAACGACAAAGGCAAAGGATATTCTAAGATTCATCGTATCTATACAATCCCCACCCCAAACCCTTTGACACATGGCCAGCCCCACGTAGGAGTTCTCGAGGCGACCTTTGTAATGGGAAATAAGGTTTCAAAATAGGACCCGAGCTGTTCAAGGATAACCTCAGTCCGTGGGGTCAGATAATTGCTCGTTATTAATCATCATTAATTCCTTACTTGGACACAGGCATGCATGGAACAACAGTGGCCATATAGATAAGATAGACCTGGACCATAGACTTTACACTGCTCCATATGGGTTTGTGCCTTCGTTCACTCTACACACCTATACAAATGGGATTATATAAGATCAGGTCACGTTACTTTATTGGTAACCATACGTAAACAAGGTTTACAGTCTAAGAGGCAGGACATCCTTAAAACTTTGTAGACATTAAAACATATGAAACATAAAATATGGATTAAAAAAACAGTACATGACCAAAGTGCTTGTGCATTGTGTGCAAGTAATTCTACAGTTTGTTTAACGGAGTGATTGCTGCTGGGACAAAACTGTTTTTAAATCATGCAGTTCTACAACCAGGGACTCTAACCTTCCATCCAGAGGGCAGATACTGGAATTCCCTATTCAAAGGGTGTAGGCTATCTTCTAAGATGGCCATAGCTATCCGCTGTAGTTGTTTAGGATACAGGGATGTGGGGTGCAGCTGGGACTTACCAGTCAGCTTACTTGACCATCTTACAATTTGATTTAGGCGATTCTTGTGCTTAACTGAGACCCACCCAAACCATGACACTAAGGAGAAAGATACGATGGATTCGATAAAGGCATGATAAAATAATGTCATCGTGGTCTTGTCTATATGAAAATGGTACAATTTTCTCAAGCAGTATAGACGCTGTTGCCCTTTTTTACAGACAGCTTCACAATTCTTTTTTCATACTCGAGTAATTAGGTTCACCGAGTACATTTTACATTGCTGTGCTCAAGTAACGTTTTTCTTATATTTCCATTTTATGCTACTTTATACTTCTACTGTGCTACTATTGAGAAGGACATGTCGTACTGTTTTACTCAACTACATTTATTGAACAGCCATAGTTAGCTATAGTCACTTTGCAGATCAAGATATTATTTAAAAAAAAATAAAAAATACAACAGATTCTTACAAAAGATAAAAAACAGTGCTTCCCAACATTAGTGGCTCTTCCCAAGATGATTTTATGGCCTTTATTTGATAGGATAGCTGAAGAGAGAAAAGGGGGAAGAGAGAAGGGGGATTACATGCAGCAAAGGGCCAGGGTCAGTCAGACTCGAATCCGCCGGGCCATTGCGGTAAGGACTGAGCCCCAGGTGAGATACAGGGCGCCCCGGCCCAAGACGATTTTGATTGGTTTAGAAATACAAGCAAGCCAGAGTGGTTTTTGTCTCCTATTTATAGTATTAATAATAGTAATAGTAATAATATTTCTATTTGATGCTACTTTACTCTTCGTGTCACGTTGTGTTGGTCTTTAATTGAGTCCTTGTAATCTTGTTTAATTTTCTATAAAGAAAAGTGAAAATAAAGATATCTGTAATATTTTGACTACTTTCCAAAATAAAGTTTTTCATAATTCTAATGCAGCTAGTTACTTTGAAAATAAGTAGTCAAACTTAGCTCCACCTCAACCAAGTACAACAGTAAAAGGCTACTTACACATTGATACATCAGTAACCTTATAATGCAATATGTATCATACAACACCATCAAACGAGTCATTTTCCTGCATAAGAAGTACTTTTATTTTTTAAGTACATTTTGGCTGATAATAACACTTCTTTGCTTTTACTTAAGAACACTTTTGAATGCAGGTATGTATTATCTTTACGTTGTGGTCTTCTACGTTTACTTAAGTAAAGTATCTGAATACTTCTTCCGCCAGTGACACCAGATGAGATAAGAATTCATCCCTCTGCAGACCTGTAGTGGCCTAACACCTTTTTTTATGTTGGTTTGTCTTTGTCCATCTGTTTTTAACTATGTGCCTTTTTATTCATATTCATAAATCATTTTTGTATTGCATAACCTTTACATGTTGTTTTTGTAGGTATATTATTCAATCTCTTTTTTGCCATCACTGCATGCATTTGATCATACTACTTTAATGAAATAAAAAATGTTGTATGAAGTTTCTATGTGTGATTGCTACTTTCCTGTGCCTGCACACTAAGTACAGTGCTGAGGTTCCATCTTTATCATTATTAAAACCATCATCATCCATTTTTTAGGATGCATATGAATAGTTTTGAAATCCATTCTACCTTACTGCTTTGTTTCATCTGATCTAAGGACACCAGTTTATGATTCTAATCAAGCTAAAATGTTATAGTGAAGTGTCCTGGCCATGTTCCTTCTTTTAACAATGCTGTCAAGGTCAGGGTACTAAAGTATAATCCGTTTTTCGTCAAAGCATGGTTTTCCATTGAGTACAAAAAGACTGTTAATAGATAACAGAAAACGTGATCATATTTTTTTTTTTTTTTCAAATCTTTGGACATTTTTGCCATCACTGGACAGGAAAGCCGAGAGATATGAAAGGGGAGAGAGAGGGGAAGACATGCAGGAAAACCATCACAGGTAGGATTTGAACCCTGGACCTTCTGCATCAAAGAACAGAACCTCTGCACATGGGCGCCAGCTCTGCCAAGTGAGCTAAACAGACACAGAAAGTGTGACCATTTGTATGAAACTGAATGTGTGGAATTTATTATCAAATGTCTCGTAACTTTTTCCAGCAGTCATCGAGCATGGAAAGTCCAAGTTAGAAGTAGCTATTAGATCCCTATCATCAAACACTTTTATGAATCTTTTAATACAAACACGTAATTGAATAGGTTTCAACAAGTTGTAACTGGTTCAAGGACAAATATATTTGCACCCATTTAGCTGACCAATTTAAATATTACAGTCCAATTGTTGAGTAATGTAAATCCAAATGGAAACGCTGTCATCATGTCAGCCGGGACGTCCTGTCTCTTCCTCCTTTATAAATAACACATTCACTTGAACACAACTCGAGTTTTCTGGTCACCAAACAACAACCTGCAAAAGAGTGATACGTCAATTATTGGTCATTCACAAAAATATGATTTAATATCATGTTAAGAACATGGATGGACTAATGAACGGGCCTATCGGGCACAGGCAAAACCACTACAAAGACACAAGTTTTCTGTCCGTGGCTGTGCCCAGGGGCTCACTGTCTCAAAATCCCTCCGTGGTTAAGAAGTAAAAGCTATAGTGTGTAGTTTCTGTCGCCCCCATGAGGAATTCTAAGTAATATGTTATGCACTATAGGTTCAATAGTAATATCTTGACTGAACTAAAAGGCAAGTAGTTGGGAGGTCAGACTGTAATAAAGCTAAAGCTCATTAGGTGGAGCTACAGGAGCACAGTTTCTTGGTTCGTGTGAGGTTAGATTGAAGTCCAGTGGAAAAGGAGGAGAGAGGTTACTAATTTACCAAAAATCAAATCAATTAAGCAATGTAGTGGAAAGGTTTAATCCAGCCCATTATCTATTCTCCTGTCTATCCCCTGCACTAGCAGCATGTGGCATATAAATTAAAAAAGAAACCACCATTGCCATCTCTGTATTCTTCATTTATATGCTTTCTTTGGCTCCACCATTAGCAGGATGGGAACCATACCCCCAACAACATGTCAACCACTTGTAAAAACATAGCACCCCTAGTGTTCAAAAACTCTACAGGGTACCTTTAGGTTTCAACAACAGTTAACCAACTTAAGGTTGTATCACATTCACAAAAATCTGGAAAGCCTTTAGTAACAATGAAAAACAACCACTGTGTTCTTAACTATACATACCTGATGAACATGACAGTAAGCAGTGCACCAGAAGCGGGTCCCACCCAGTAGACCCAGTGATGGTTCCAGTGGTTGGCAGCCACTGCAGGACCAAAGGCTCGGGCAGGGTTCATACAAGCCCCAGACACCATCCCTCTGAAACAACAGCAGGCACATACCAACACTGTCACACTGCTGGGGACCTCAGTGATGCAGCTCAGCGGTATGTGTGAAAGTAGCAGTTAGATTTTCAGCAACAGAGACAAAAATAAAATAGAAGTAATGCAATAGTGATTTGATTGTTGTTTAAATGCACTTTAAAATCTCAAATTCTGCCCATGATTTATTATACAAATTAGAATGTTCATTCAATCAAAATGTTCCCTAGATAGTTTATATGGATAAATGAGATGAGACTTTGGCCTATGAAGGTAATACATTAAGTTATTGTACATTAACTTCGCATTTGATATGTATGATAGGTGTGGAGGAGGGTTGTGGCCAGAGCTGTAGTTAATATTGCCCTCTGTATCTTTTAACGGTAATCCGGGGGTTAGCCGTCTGCCTGTTTACCACCTGTATTCTTTTTATGCTGATTCCAGTATTTACAGACATAGTATATGTAAATTTGGATACTTATAGGCCAACAAAAGTTAGATGATTTAGTATTATGCCACCATAAATGTGGGCTTTCATGCAAGGTAATAAAACATTAACACTATTTTTATGGGTCCATAAGTTTCCTGGAGAGAATTATATATCATATACTAATTAATAGTAGAGATAACCATAACAATTGTGCATTTTAGGAGAAAAGAATGACAGTTATAACATAGTTAGTGCATAGCCTAAGGTTTACTTTCAGATGTGGAGGGAAGTCAGATTACCCGTTAAAAGGTCAAATCCAAGATGGCTGGCAGTCCCCAGGTCTAATGTTCAAAAACGTTCAATTTTGGAACCACACTTTCTTACAGCGACAGCGGATCAATTCATGGCACGATTTTGATGCTTCAGGGAGAGTGGTTCCAAGTGGCTGCCACCCAGCTGTTTCCTTTGTCCAGCCCCAGTCAGATGGCTTTGGCATCTATGGACCATCGCCTGGTTCCAACAGTTGGCCTGGTAGCAAGTGCACTTGATGTGCTGCTTAAGTGCTGCCTGGGTTGGGTCCAGAGTTCTAGACTGCTATGTGGAGACCTGTGTCCTTGCATCGCTCCCTTTTGTGGTCTCAGTGGTTTGGTCGTACATTAGCTCTACAAATCGCTCTAGCTGTAACATTGATCCTTTACTGACCTCACTTGGCATAGATAGGAGTTCATTAAAAGCAGCAGAGAAACTCCACCCCCACTCTATCTGTCTCTAAAGATCCATTCAGTTACACAGAGGGCTGGTTAAATTCAATCTGGGATTGTGTGTGTGTGTGTTTCCCATGACAGGCTGTTGCAAATTACATCAGACATTGCCAATGGTGTCTGCCAGCACTTTAGGGTGGAAGATGTAGTGTGCCCACCAAAGTTGCTTCATGGACTGTTCACAACAGGAGCTGTGGACAGCATTGACCACAATCAAAGTTCTGCAACAGCCAAAGATTCCTTCTATGGCACTGGAATCTCGCTTATGCTGCATCCATCACACACAAATGGCGAAATTGATCGTGGTATAATAGTGAAAGGTCAGGGTGGCTCTTCCACCAAGTCAGTGACACCTCTGCCATCAGCCTAAACAATTGTTGGTGTGCTGTGGTTCAAATGCTAAATCCTGGAACATTGTGACGGTATAAACCAACCCTGTAGCTGTTTGCTCTTATTGTCTAGGATTTTACCAGAGATTGGTTACAAAACGCTTGAGCTCTGCCAATGGTGGGCACTAATACACCTCACACAGGAACTCCCTTCTTCTTCCGTTTCCTTGTCGTTTTACCTGCCTTTTATGCCCTTTGACCCAAGCAGGACCACACCTTCTCCCCATCAAGTAAACAATCGGTTGGATCATAACGTCACAAAATAAAGAACATTTGTTGATTTTCAGTATGGAGAAAGAGTGTTTGCACCATACATCTCTGCTCAACTTGAGAAAACTAGCCGCATCGGTCTTGTCTGGGATGTACTGTATACCTACCTGCCAGCCTAAAAGCCTCAAACAGAGAGAAAAGGGGAAATGGCATCAGGAAACTGGTGGGTTCATCGACTGGGATGCCAAAGAACTGGAAGAACTTCCTTTGATGCAATCAGAACAAAACCAAATTGTTTGCTTTCCTTACATGCGTAGCTGTTCATCTTCCACTAGCAGAGGGCAAAGAACTGTATGCAACAGATGGAAGTCCTCTGCTCTCCTGCTGAGTCATACTTGGCCTGCCATGCCCCACGTTCGCAAGAGAAGTCTGACACTCGTCTCCTTCTGCAAGTGGCAGATGCTGCGCAAAAGGGCTGTAAAAAGGTAACCATATGTACTGTTGATACTGATGTGGTGGTCCAACACATTGGTCCAACACAGTGTCTGACTCTCCCAGTTCTTCATGCTTTCACCAGGTGTGACACTGTGACACTGCATTTGCTGGCAGAGGAAATCTTTCCCAGAAGTGAATGATGCTTTCGATGAGTATGCCAAGTGAGGTCAGTGAAGGATAAAAGTTACTGCTAGAGCCATTTGTGGTGCTAATGTACGACAGACGAAGTGAATGATCAAGTGTGCCAAAGCTGCACTTAAATGCAATGCACTATATTTCTGTTCATTACTATTATCATCATTACTGTTAATATATTATTAAAATAGACCAGCACATTGGTATATTCCCTTAATTGTTTTGTTTTATCTCTATAGTGTTAAACTTAAAGTGAAGTTTCACTATATTGCATAGGTTCAATACAATTTGTAAGCAAAAATAAACGTACTAGTAAAAGAATGTGAAGTGAAGTTTTTAACGTAATATGACCTTGATATAAATGCACTTAAATTCTGGTGATCTCAAAAGAATCACCAAATGAATGGGCCCCCCCAATTTGGTTGAAAAATACACCTTAAGCGTTTTACTACTAACACTTTTGAACATTAGACCTGAGGGACTGGCGGCCATCTTGGATTTAAAAAAAAAACCTTATGGTATGCACTAACTATGTCAGAAATGTCATCCTTTTCTCATAAAATGCACAATTTTTATAATATGAGAGCTTATCTGCTGTACTATAAGGAAAATTGATAATGTTATAAAAGTTGTTGATGTCCAGTAGGGCTTTGACTCTGAACTTCGTTATTCGAATATAATTTCAATATTTAAAAAAATAATGATATTCGAACGAATATTAGGCAGCCCTTAATATTCAAACCTGTTATGGGCATTGTTTTTTGTAAATGTGTTTTCTTGTAAACATTTTCAATTCAGATGCAACATCAGACCACTTACGTAGGCTACGGTGAAAGCTCCAAACTTCCTGTCGAAAGCATACTGTTTGTGTTTAATCCAGGGTCTGACTTTTAATAATATTAACAATTTTAATAATTGTGTTTTCCTTCTGAAAACATCATTGTCTGCCTATAGACATTGACTGATACACTGCCTTCTGGTGGACAGAACATATACAACTTAAACTTGATAAAGAATATAGGTCTTACTGAAGGCATTTAATGGTCAAAATATTATAAATAAATATTCAAATATACTTGAATATTAATATTAATAAACAAACGAACTTCGAATATGATTTTTGGGCAAAAGTCAAAGCCCTAATGTCCAGAGGAATAAGAACAGCTTCATTTAATTAAACTTGCAGACAATTTAATTGAACTGCTAAATAAACAAATTAAATATGGAAAATCTATTTTTTTTTCTTTTTGCTGTCATGACCTCAGTATTTCAAAAGTTCTGGCTTCTGCTCTGGCTGTGATCTGAAAAACTGATAGACATGGACGAATGGAATAAATAGTGATGACTTTTCTTCAGAGATTCTTACCCAGCAAATATGTTGGCTGTCACAGTGAGGCCGATGCAGAAAGGAGCCGACGGTGAGCGGGTTTGGCCGTTGACGGCCCCCATGCACACCACAGTGGTAAGGAAGAGGGTCATCATCACCTCTGCCACAGTGGTTTTACCCAGATCATCGTTGACAATGTTAAAGGCCCCTCCAAGGGAAGCATTATACAAATCAGTGGGGTAGATGACCTAAAAGTACAAGAAATTAAATATATATCATCCAATGCATGATAAAATTGACTGACGGCAATAGTTTTCATTCATTTTAAACTTTTATTTTTTTTTCTACCCAACAAAGCAGGCCAGGAAATCAAGACCATCAAGGGTCCATATCCAACCTGCGGCAATTTCCTGCATGTCTTCCCCCTTTCATGTCTAAGCTGTCCCCGAAATGCCCCCAAAAAATATCTTAAAAAAAAAAAGATATAAATTGTGTTTTATTGATACACAATTTCAACAAAAAGTCACAATAATGAGATAATAAGTCACAATTATGAGATATGTCAAAATGTTTACCTTACTAAGTAATAATTGCAGATAAATCAAACATTTGACTTACAGTACTGAGTTCAAATTGCAAGATATAAAGTCAAAATCTTAAAATACTGAGTCAAGATTTTAAGATATTGCGTACCTTTCACTTACTAAATAAAAATCATGAGATAGTCAAAATTTGTAATTTGTATATTTTTACCTATTATTTCAAATAAATAAAAAAAAGAAGAAATAAGTCAACATTGCAACTTACTAAATCAAAATTACGGAATGGTAAGTCAAAATAATATTTAAACCTATTATCTCATATTTTTGACTAAATGAGTGCAAGTTAACATTTTGGCTTACAATGAGTTTTATTATGACTAACTTTTATATTTTGATATTTTTATTTTTATTTTTCTCACCTTGGTCAAACCAGCACCGATCATGCCTCCACACATCTGAGCCAGGACGTACGGCAGCAGAAGGGAAAGCCCCATTCCTCCACACAGGTAGACGCTCAGAGACACTGCAGGGTTAAAGTGGCCTCCACTGCAATAAACATAATGAACTTTACTCTATCTCTACATGGTGTTATAAACTGATAACGATGACACCTATCCATAGAACATGGGGTGAAATGAATTTGCAAATTATTCTTTTGTATCTGTACTAACTTTGTTGTATCAAATAGAAGAAGTCTGTGACTGACAAAAAAAGAGAAACTATTTGAAGCTTAGTTTTGCCTACTTTGATATGGTTGAATGCTATCTAAATCTCAGCAAACACACTAACACGTCAAGGAAAAACCACTTTAAAATAAGAATTATACTTTAAATAAGTCAATGTATGTTATCTTTGGCTCCACAGGTGCTTTTGGGAGGAAATTAAAACCTTTCTGATATTGTAAAAACAAGACATGATCAGTCAGCTCAAACACATACAATATCAAGCATTTGACATTGTTTACCTGATTTGCCCGAGGACCATAATCAGCACTCCAAGAGCCAGTCCGTGTGCCACAGCGGGCTGGATGACGCCAGCGTCTCCCACATTCCCAATAACAGACGCACACCCCACAAACACAAACATGGTGGTCCCGAACAGCTCAGCCAGGCAGGGCTGCACATACTGCGCAAAGATGCATGTCTTCTTGTTGGTGTCACTTCTCTCTGCTGAAGGCTCTCCCATCTCATCTATTGTGAAGACCTCTGTCTTGGCTTTTGTCCCTGCCATAATGAAGGAAAAAAAAAAATTCTACCCCGTGCGCCTTGTTTCTCTGGTGGACCACAGCCCGCACTGGGTGGTCTGATGAGTTTACACTTATCTATAAGAGTTGTTAGGATGATCCATAAAGGACATACGCACATCCCCATTTTTCTTTCTCTGATGCCCCACCTTCCTGCAATTGTTTATACTCCAAGGCAATCCAGACAACCTCATAAAATTATAGTACTGTTAGTTAGTTTTAGCAGAACAGCAGCACACATTTTAGTTTTCTATCTTTTAAATCATTGTAATACATCTGAAGAGCATAAAACTTGTTTTTTCATGTTAGACCTGCAATAACTGATTTTTTTTTAGCCACTTTTCGGAAGCGGAAACAAGCTATTAACACAACACTTGATACGTTATCACTTTTAAGTTGATATGGTGAAGGTAGTAGCAGTGGTGAAAGAGGTATTCAAATATTTTACTTAAAGCTGCAGAAGGTATAATTTAAAAACAAAAAAAGGCCACCAGAATTGGATCCATTAATATAGTATATATTATATAGTATGGATTAAAGCTGCTTTAAATTCAGAGAATAACTAAATATAAAGATAAATTTCTATTTAAATGTAGGGCCTTACAACACAATCCAGTTCATAGCACACAGTTTAACTTAACACACAAAAGCATTCATTCAGCGTACATAGTGATATCAGCATGTCCTTCACACTGCAGATAACCCATCTGATAGTTAGATTAAAAGTCCATGAGAGAGTTCATAAATAAACAGAGCAACACAATCTTACACAAAAGTACATTTTTATTCAACTACACTTAAACCGCTATGATCAAATATATTCTATCACAAACTAATGTATCATGTCCTCTGTGCTGTTTGAAACTTGGCTCAAGAATAGAAAACATTTTATGGGTAAATGTTAATAAACCAGTAAAGTAGTTGCAATGCAATGCATTTCTTGCAGTTTGACACTAGTTCCATCGCATGCATGTATGTATGTTTTTTAAGAAAATTAGTCTGGAAGTGCAATTGATTAATAAATAAAAACAAAATGGCAAATAAAACCCAGAAAAGGACAAATATGACATCTGAAAACGTCATACATTCATTAATATCCAACACAAGCGAGCAGATTTTGAGATTTTACTTTTCTTTAAGTGATTGCGTAGTCACAGACAAAATATGTCTGTAAGCAAATTAATAAAACACACTTTAGCCATTTTACAGTTGGTCATTCAGTGCCAGTGTAAAGACACACCTCTTCACAGTTCTTAATCTAATCATCTCTTATCTTCCAGATGTACGGGGTTCTTATCAAATGACATTCTGCTGATGCTGCGAGTTTCCATAGCGGAACAGCTCCCCGACAAGGGCTTGATGGAGAATACGGGCTTCCTTTTCCCCCCCAGTGTCTCCTTTCGCACCTCTTCTCCGGTTGTTGATTTTGGTGTACATACAGGTAAACGCATGTCCAACAGTGGGGCAGTTTCACACTCAAAAGGCCAACTGTGACAGACCTGAGGAAACAGAACATGACCCGTTCTTGTAAATGAGCACACATCAGACATTCCAACTGGGAGGATGGGTGGAAATATGAAACATTTAAGACATTCCACATTTATCGCCACTGACTTCCTGAATCGATTGCAATTCACAAGGCCCCGATTTGATACAATATCAATTTGATTAGGAATATTTTAGTTACAATACAAATTGTGCTTATATAAAAAATATATTCTTATAAAACTAATGCTAAGGTAATTCTAACCTGGTGCATTATTAAAAAAATATTAATAATAAGAATCGACCCCCCAAAAAAGTTACAGAGACAGAAAGAAATGTACAAGCGCTTTCTTTAGGGCAAGGTGTGATGCAGAGACAGTAGGGTTGGGCATCGAGAACCGATTCCTGATTGGAATCGTTTCAAAAATTACGATTCCATCGGAATCGTTTCTGTAATGGAAGTGTTTTGGAATCGTTCGGAGGATTTGGTCTCAAATCCGATCATCACTTCCCAATTTAACATGCGCAAGTTTGGGTTTCCGTAGCGGCCAGGTGCTTGTTGTGTTGCAGCCATGTAGCACAGTAAGCAGCGCTCTACTCTGGCTATATTTTACGTTGTAAAAGCTCTAAAACTGCAAACCACCTTTTGAATCAAAATAAAACTTTCCTCTTATTTGTGAAAGTAGGCATGTGACCCGTTTCAACTCCAACGCTCAAAGAATCGGAATCGAGAATCGATAAGAACCGGAATCGAAAGGAAGAATTGGAATTGGAATCAGTATCGTTAAAATCCAAACGATGCCCAACCCTAAGAGACAGTATACCTAAAGCCATACATCTGTGAAAATGGCCATACCAGTTTTTCCCTCGCCAAGATGTAGCCTAACTTTGGTGCGTTATTTAGCATGACATGGATTCCTTAAATCATCTAGTTTCATGATACCAATATCTTCACTCTTCACGGAGCCTCTCGAAAGATAGATCTCTGGATATCGCATCATTCAAATGAAGATCGATTTGAATCAGAAAATGGATTTCTCAAACCCAGCCCTACGTATAAGTTAACGCAAAGCCAATAAACCAACATACTGTATGGCGCAAATGACCCTGAAACTGACTCATAGTTTCTTCTTTCCTACTACAGCTAACATACCCAATTCATTTAAATGGAAATGTAACATAACTGTGCATTACCCAGATTGAGTTTGTCCTTGGTGGCCCAGCAGATGGTGTAGTGTTGAAGCAGTTGTTGCAACAGCTCCTTCTCATCCAGGAACTCCAGACGCTCAATTCTGCAAGAAATAAAATAAATATTTCATCATCTGGATTATGATCTTTCATGTCAGGCTATATACAGATGACATAATCATTCTGCAGGGTTTGCAACTGATGCACCAACACTCAAGCTTCGAAATTACCAGCGTGAAAATATCACGTATTTTGTTTGTTTCACCGAAGGGGATGTTTTAGTGTTTCAATTCTACTGGTTGTTGAAATGCTGTTAAAGTATCAAAACACTTAATCCACAGAGAAATGCACACAGCCCGTACTGTTGCCTTTAAACGTGTAGTCAGGACTTCCGTACAATTGCAATGTCACAACTTTACTATATGTAGGTAGAAAGCGTTGCTACAGTGTCGTTACAGTCATTCCCCAGCTGCAATGACTGTGAAAAGACTCAGAGAGCGCAAATATGGAAGACCTGGAAACGCTGACCAATCAGGGCAGACTGGGCTTTTTCGGGATGGGGGCTTCAAGAGACAGGCGCAAAAAAAAAAAAAGTGTTTCAGACAGAGGGTGAATACAGATATATTCAGACAGACATTATAAGAAACATAATGTGTTTTTTTTTTAACAGTAAAGCATGTAAGCATGTTCGAGTAGAAACTCAAAAGTGTGAACATTGAATGAGCATAATACGACCCCTTTAAGTCTGAAATAAAGTATACAATTCCATTATTAAAACATTCCTAAATCAGAGTAAAGGGGTATTCTAGCAATTTAGTTTATATTACAGTACAGGACTCTCACAAATTTGGTGAACTAGCGAGAGACAGATTAAAAAAAGAATACCGGTAGCCATAATTGATGCAACAGAGACTGAGATATTCAGATTTTTAGTTCCTATGGTTCAAGCTCCAAAAATCCAAATGCTACACTTCCTATAATGCAACTCTGTAACATCTTTGGTTGGACCCTCCGCCTGGTGTATGCCCACTTCCTTTAAACTCCACACCTCCAGTTCATGACGCAGTTTTTATGTTAAAAACCTTTCTCCAAGCCAAAGCTGAGATACATCTGATGACTCTTAACAATCACATATGGTGATACGATTTGACAGCTGTGGTGAGAAGAATAAATCACAATGCATAAGACGATAACGTGTAGATGTGCAAAGTGTATACCCGACAAATACTGCCGCTTCTGTAAAACTGGATTAAATGGAGTACTAAGCAGTATTTTGGCCTGCATTACCTTCCCACATCTTCCTGGGGGAGCATACTGTAGACCGTCATCATGTCCAGAGCATCAGCATGCTCCCAGCCTGTCTTAAGAAACCGCTCCTTCTGCAAACACACATTAAAACACTTTACTGATTTCTCGAACGCCAGACCCTCAAATCATGCTTACATTTTGGATATGACAATTACCGGCCTCACAGAGCCGCTCAACTCATCAAAAACCTCTAGAAAACTAAGACTTCATTGTTGATTTGGTTGTAAAATATTGCGTTTGAGTATTGGGGGTTACCTGAGATTCCAGAGACTGGCAGGCCTCCACTCCTGCCAGGATGCACTGGCGACGCTGCAGGTTCTCGATCATCACCTGGCCAAATCGATCGCTCATGTTCAACTGGACACAAAGATCATGTTGAGTGGATGAAGCCATACGTTAGGCTACATTATTCAATCTCAGCTCAAATGCACCCGTTCTACTTCTGTCCATTTGAATACCTTTATATAAATATAAAACCCAAGATACTTTCATAAGGTGTCACATGAATAACAGAAGGCAACAACTGTGCTCTTTTGCTATATGGGATGAAGTCATTGGTCTTGTTTACCTGTTCGTAGTTGATGAACATGGCGGTGTGGAAGGTTTCTGCAGCCCAGTGAACTACATTGGAGGACTGGGAGGGCGTCATGTAGACCAGCACACACTCAGACAGGAGCAGTGTAGGTAATCTGGGAATGAGAACAGTAGTACACTTAACCACAACAACATAATCAGAAAGCACTCAGAGTAACTATGCCAAGGCCAAACAAGCCTCTAAATCACATATTTTAATTATTTGTTTTCATTTTTATAATCTTTTATTCCGTTATCTGGATCCAGACACGCGTCAATGTTGAACATAATGCACATTTCCTTATTCAGCTAAGCACAGTCGAAAATAGTGAAATTGTTCATAAATCTTGCAGTGTTGAAAACATAAATGGATCAGGAGAGACTTTAAAGCAGTTCCCGTCTGCACCAAATTCCATTGAAATTTGTAATGTTTTTGAGATGTCTTGTTAATTACTAACATAGAGACTAAAAACAACTGTCTCCTTATCATCTATGCAAAATCTATCATAGCCACAGAGGAATATTGCATTTTCACTTCAACCTTTAGTGTGGGCAGGAAGAACACAAACGAGTCTCTTGCTCTTAAACAATCAGGACTAATAAAAACTTCATTTACACATTCATATCTGGCAGCTCAATGAAAAAAAGAGAGCCTCACTCTTAGTCAAACTTCCCTGGATAAATAAAGGTAATAATGTGTGAGTTACGAGCTGGGACCATAGAAAACATCCCATCATACAAAAAAGGGAAATAGCCATGTGGATTGGACCACTGCCACCTAAAAACATTTAGGAGTCCAAACACTCAGCCCTGTGTCTTTAGGATGTTTGTCGTTTGCTCCTTCACAAATAACTCAGTCCATGTCAGTTAGGGTGGATTCTAGGGGTGTAAGAAAAAAATCGATACACTTGAGTATCGCGATTTTTTATTTTGCAATAATGTATCGATTTTCAAAAACGCAATATCAATTTTTTTTTTTTTTACATTCAAAAATATTCATGTAAGACAGTGGTTCACGTTTATGTTGTGTTTAAACCCCCCTACCGCTAAATGGCTATGCTGAGACACACCACTAGTGTCTTTGCCTAATAGTGCCTAGCAGTGCCTGACTTTTTGCTAGAAGCTAACAATGTAGCTATGGCTGAACTTTGGCCTACTTTAGCATATAAACATTTGCTCACTAAGAACCTGTGAACCACAATCCCAAACTGGCAGTTTGATTTTCTGTGTACTGAATTGTTTACCTAAAGTAAACTTCTTTGACTTTTATGCACATCATGTCTTTTTTTAAATATTAGTTTTTTTTTAAATTATACTTTAAAAAAAAATCCCAATATTATCGCCTTACGCGCAGTATCGAAATATATTGCAATATATTAAATCGTGACAATGACAATGTATCGTGACACGTAACGTATTGCCAGATTCTTGCCAATACACAGTCCTAGTGGATTTCAATAATTTCAAAATGGAACAAATGATCAAAACCTCCACAGAAATGTATCAAAATGTGCTTGAATACACTGCTTACATGTCATGCTACCACTCTCCTTGAAGTCGCATATTTAGCAATATCTTAGCCACATTTCAAGTCACCAGGAGGTTTGATACTCATATCGTACATTTTTGGTGGGGTATCTTTTCAAATCGGGCTCCAGACGTCAGAAATTATACAGTATCTGCATTACAGCCATACAGACGCTCACTCGAGTGACTCTGTTATCTAGAGTTACTCACAGTGAGACAACAGAGAGATAAGCTTCAATTCTTGGATTTCTAAAGACATGCTGGGAAAACTGACAACTGATAGACGGACTTAATCCACCAAAATAAAATATATATAACCTCAGGTTAGTATACGCTTTCTTCCAAAAACTGAAATTGTTTGCCTAGCACGACTAGTATGAAGCATGAAATTGAGATAAAAACTAAGATGAGAAACATGTATCTTCACATACTCTGGATTAAGCTGGAACTTCTTCAGTTTTTCATCCAAATTAGAGATGTCTCTGAGGTCTGCTCCAATGATACAGTAACGGTCTGAGTCAAGGCTGTGGGCATCTGAGTGAACACATAAAAACACACATTGTGAGGAAGTTGGAAAAGATACTAAACAGACCCACAGAAAGAATCCCTGACCTAAACCACATAGATATTAATGATTAGAACTTTAGTTCATTACCTAGTAGTAAGGAGTCTGTTGAGTGGGTTTCAATGAGGGGTTTGGACAGGGGCGGTTTTGTCCTAGTTAAAGAAAAAAAAAAAACATTAAAATTCATAACCCAAACTGCAACAATAAAGCATTTAACATGCTATACTATCTGTTGATAGTTCTCTGCTACTAAAAGCATAATATATGTATAGTTACATACACTCAGTAGCTAGGATATATAGTCTATAAATATGTACATTACACCTAGACATACAATAAATCAAATATGTTTTGTTTTTGATGAAGATATGTTGAGCTTAATGTGAATTAACACATATAATATATAATAGGCATCTTTACATACATGTGATGATAACATGCACTATAAACACACTGCCACTGTTCCTTGAATTTTTTCGTACAGCAGCTGTAAATATAGCTCTGTCTCCCTCTACTGATCTTGACCAGACATTGCAATACCAAAAAAGAAGAAAAAAAAAACACGTGCTGCTTAATGTGCTTCCTTATAATGACAGTACTACTAACTACCTAAAGCTTAAATTCAAATGAGATTTATAAATTTACAATATGCATTTTTCATGCAGTGAGGTATTGCATAATATATAACCATCAAAACCAGATCTTCTGCTACGTAGATTGTGGCAGATCTGGTTCATGTATGGCACACGATATGGGGGGATAAAAAAAATAAACAAGTAATAATAATAGTTAGCATGGTTGTCTTACTTGATATAGTGTATTTTCCTGGCAACAACTGTTGGAAAGTCAACTTCAAAGAACTTCCGTGGCATAAGGTTTTCATCCTATAAAAACACACACACACACACACACACACACACACACACACACACACACACACACACACACACACACACACACACACAGTATTACTTGGAGACTAGTCCAGTGTATGTGCTGCAAAAAGCCACATCAGACCAATGGTGAGTCACATTTACAGCAGAGTCCTGGCAGTGAGCTGCAATGCTGCAAACCTTAAGTCTCCAAAACGTGGTGTCCAGCCCAGCACCCAGGTTGATTACTTGACAGTCGCACTCTGCTTTCCTTATAAACGCGTCAAGGAGATGGTTAACTCCTCGAACGCGGGCATAGTAACCTGTCAGAGGAGAGAAGGAGACAGTAAAATAAGCTAATAAAACACACACATGGGCTACATCACATACAAATTCTTCAGACCATTTTGCAATGCGGCTCAGCAATGTAGCATTTTACATACTATCAGTATTAGGTGTGTGAAATGAATTGCATCGATGCATCGTGATGCGGACCTGGACGATTCTGCATCGATGCAGTGACAGACCGTTAGCGATCGTTGCCTACTGATGTTACTTGTTTCCGGTCACTGCCTTTCTTTGTTTTCGCTTATTGTCGGTCTGCTGTGTTAGACTTTCAGGAAGTGTCTTTTTTAAGAGCAGATACAATACAAAGGGGAGTTCATATATATCTGACTGCTTGAATTTGTTGATGAAAACCATGTGTAGCAATATATAATACTGAGGAGATGCGTCACGATATTGAATCGATTTGAATCATTGACAGGATACTGGTTATTGAATCGTGAGACCAGTGAAGATTCATACCCCTAGTGGGAATTAGAGAAATTCCGATACAGATACCAGTATCGGCTCCGATTCTGCCTAAAACGCTGGTATTGGTATCGGGAAGTACTGGAGTGTATGCACCGATCCGATACCACGTAATAAAGCCCTAAAGAAAATCTACATTAAAGTAGTTTATTTATGTTCTTTTTCCGTTATAACTGACTGTCAAACTGGAGAATAAAAGAAAGTTCTGGGGCATTCATTGTTTGTGTTTGTTCATTTTTCACAAAGAGTTTAACCTGAGCCAGACCGACAACAAAGATAGAAATCATATCACATCCATACAGGGATAGTAGTATACAGCTGTTAAAATATAATGAAATATATGACACTCTAGTATCGGATCGGTACTCGGTATCGGCCGATACGCAAGTTCAGGTATCGGAATCGGTATCGGGAAGCAAAAAATGGTATCGGGCCATCTCTAGTGGGAATCACCAGATGCCCAACGATACGATATTATCACATTACTAATGTCACATATCAGATATTATGCGATATATATAAGAATTCATCACCTTTTTCTAAGTTCAAAGGAAAACATCTGTTTTATCTAAAAAATATTTGCTTATCTTACCCCGGCAAAATGGGATTGTCAAGTAGATTTTATATTTTTTGTACGAAAAAGTTAAATTCTCACGTGCAATTTATATAATAAAAGGTCAATACTTGATGTATACTTGTGTATCGATACAGTACTTGACATGGAAAATATGGTGATACCATGCTGTATCGATTTTAATCGCCACCACTAATCACTATCACTAATAAGATCACAAACATTACAGCTGACAACTCCCCACTAACCACATTGTAAAGGGAGGTGTTTATAGCTGGTCAAATAGACAGTTGTCATCACTACTTTATGCACTGCCTGCACACGTTTTTTTTCAACCTTACAGTATGGGGCTTATGAGGGACTTGCTGCACACGAGATGTTCATTTTATGTACTGTTGATCCTGACTTGTAGTGCCACTCTGATGTGAATATGATGATGACATCATGATGACATGACTCAATTTACCAAGTTAATGAGTTACTTAGCAATAAAGTAAAAATGTGTGTATCACTTACCTCTATTGATTTCAGGTGCCTTCCGCTCCCCTACAGATCTTACAAAATACTGGATATAGGGGTCCTTCCAGTAGCTTTTACTGGTAGCAAACCTAATATATGAATTATAAATGTGATGAGGAGGTGACATACATATTTTAAGCTCTAATGAAACAACATTTTTATTATTATTATCATTTAATCAAATTACCCCGTTGAAAGTTCTGCTGATTGCACTAAGGATTTAAGACCCAGCTCTATTATATCTGTGTACTTTTCTGCTCTATTTTTGGTTGTGCTGTCCATACTATGTGATCTATGTGGTATGTTGTCATACTAATAACTTACATAAATTACAACTGAGATCTTTCATTTAATGTTGGAAAACGTTACTTAATTACCTGTACTATAACGTTGAAGTAGTAGGTTAATCGTTTCATGCAGCATTACCTTAAATATGCATTTACTACTTCACTTCTTCAACTTAAGTCACCTTAAAACGATGCAATTAAAGCCAAAGGACTGTAAGGTTAAACTTAGCTGCTGCATATCCTGCTGTTACCTTTTGCATATGGTTGCATCGTCACAGGTCGCCCTCACTGCTTCATCGGCAGTATCCGAGTCTGTGAAGGGTTGCCGAGCCGCCATTAATGATCCTTTTTTCTATTGTTATATAGTTAACATTAAAACTGTAAGCGTTGCTTAACCTCGTCCACCTGCTTTACACTGGCTAGCTACAACAAGCTAACTGGCTAGCTCCATTTTGACAGGTGCGTGTTATTTAACGAAACGGGGAAGAAGAAGAATAAAACTATGTGCGTAGTCGGGTTGCTCAACTACTTGTGTATAGTAAACAAACTACGAGTTGGGTGGAAATACGCAGAATTTAACGAGGGAGTAATATTTTTCCTAATAACAACTCCTAGCAACAAATGTAAGAACACTTCCGCCCATATGATAAACACTTCCGGTTAATATTTTTCAGATTAAAAGTATCACAGCAAAAGTGCTCATTTTGCACACGAATAAAATAAACCTACCACACAATCCCAGCAGTGTGTTTTTTTTTTAATTTAAAATATGTGTCATATTATGTTATAAGCCAATTGCACCTCCAACTTTGTCTGAGGTGCTCATTACTGTTTTGCACTAAGCATCATCCTTTGGTAGGTTTTAGCTGCAACAGTTGACCTGAAGTTGACAAATAGCCTATTGTCATTAAATCTGCCAAAGCAAAGACAGATGGTTTGTGGAGTCTGTCTAATAGAGACGTGCCATGTGTATGTGACAATAAAGTACCTTTACCTTTACCTTACCTTACTTGCTTAGGGTCACTTTGGTTTCTGAATGGCCTTTACATTTAAGCCATTATTTGTAATGATTATTTACCCCTCTTTTTGTCTCTGTTAGTAGGTATCTTCACCAAATTCAGAATTCAGAAAATGGAGTTTAAGAGATTTTGCTGTCAGAAATCAACTTAACTAGTAAACGATGCACCAGAATCAGCTGACCACCTCCATATGTTTTATTCTGAAGAGAGCAAAGACAGCAAGGATGATAAAAGTGAAAACACAATACAAAGGGGGGGACTCATTAAAAAGGCGCAGAACAGTGACAGGACATTCATCAAATCCCATGTGAAATATGGAATTTAAAGCCACTCTGGCATATTTCCTTGCAAATTGTGTGGGGAAATCCTGCCATTATAAAGCCAACCTCATTGAGGACGCCATGTGTCCCTCTGACAATCAAGAATTACTGTGTGGCATCTGTAGAGTGTGTCTGAATCTCTCAAGAGAACATACAGCATGTACAAAGCCACATGAAAGAGAGAGGGACCTGTCCTTGTGGAAGAATCTTCAGCAGCTTTATTAAAAATCCTTTTGAGGATCAACACGGGGGAGAAACCATACAGCTGCAAAGCCTGCGGCAGAGAATTTTGTAAGACCTCAGCTCTGAACAGCCATATGCAGAACCATACAGGCATATACACTCACCTTAAAGATTATTAGGAACACCTGTAAGATTTCTTGTTAATGCAATTATCCAATCAACCAATCACTTGGCAGCTGCTTCAATGCATTTAGGGGTGTGGTCCAGGTCTAGACAATCTCCTGAACTCCAAACTGAATGTCAGAATGGGAAAGAAAGGTGATCTAAGCAACTTTGAGCGTGGCGTGGTTGTTGGTGCCAGACAGGCTGGTCTGAGTATTTCACAATCTGCTCAGTTACTGGGATTTTCACGCACAACTTATTCTAGGGTTTACAAAGAATGGTCTGAAAAAGGAAAAAACATCCAGTATGCTGCAGTCCTGGGGGGGCGGAAATGCCTTGTTGATGCTAGAGGTCAGAGGAGAATGGGCCGAGTGATTCAAGCTGATAGAAGATCAACTTTGACTCAAATAACCACTCGTTACAACCGAGGTATGCAGCAAGGCATTTATGAAGCCACAACATGAACAACCTTGAGGCAGATGGGCTACACCAGCAGAAGACCCCACCGGGTACCACTCATCTCCACTAAAAATAGGAAAATGAGGCTACAATTTGCACGAGCTCACCAAAATTGGACAAAAGACTGGAAAAATGTTGCCTGGTCTGATGAGTCTCGATTTCTGTTGAGACATTCAGATGGTAGAGTCAGAATTTGGCGTAACCAGAATGAGAACATGGATCCGTCATGCCTTGTTACCACTGGGCAGGCTGGTGGTGGTTGTGTAATGGTGTGGGGGATGTTTTCTTGGCACACTTTAGGCCCCTTAGTACCAATTGGGCATTGTTTAAATGCCACAGCCTACCTGAGCATTGTTTCTGACCATGTCCATCCTTTTGTGACCACCATGTACCCATCCTCTGATGGTTACTTCCAGCAGGATAATGCACCATGTCACAAAGCTTGAATCATTTCAAATTGGTTTCTTGAACATGACAATGAGTTCAATGTACTAAAATGGCCCCCACAGTCACCAGATCTCCTTAATCTTGCATTATTTTGACCCAAGTAATTGGGAAGATGACAACCATCTGAGGGACACTGATCTCTAGCTTCAATCTTCCAGAGGCATAATGCATTTGGCCTCTGACAGAAGCCTGTCTGAGTCATTTTACTGCTGCTATTAGTGAAAAAGAAAAGAAAAGAAAAAGTGTAGGCCTACTGACTCTTGTTTCCAGTAAAATGTTTTCACTGGTACTTTGTCTTTGAAATCATTTGATTTTATATAATACCATACTTTCCAGAACATTGTATGGCCATATTAAGAATAGTAATCTGGGTTTTTGGTCTCAGATAAATCAGTGTTCAAAAAGTGTCCAAAGTGTCAAACAATTTGTTCCACATAATATCAACACATTGGAGATGGTAAAATGTCTGCTTAGCTTTAGTCTGGCGTACTTTATAATGGACTTATGTAGGATTAACAAATCAAAACAGCTACTGTAAGTGTTTGGAGGTGATCATTGTATAGTTTGTAGCTTGTACCGGGGACTATAACATATATTGTAATATTAAATCTGACTTTCTTTTCTCATGGCCCATTATGCTCTCTTGAAATATAAAGTAGCCTACTGTTTCTGAATTTAGATGCATGATATAGTTTACACATATTTGATCATTTTTCTAACAGTGCTACCAAGTGTCTGCAATCAAAATGATATAAGCTTATATTATTATTACATTTTCCACTTTTCAGGTGTGGATCTCTGACAGCTTTTCTGTACGATGCTGCTGACTGTCACACTGATGCATCAATCATTACAATTGTGTGTAGAAATCTAACAGAATGTCTTTATTATTCATTAAAAAATCATGGGTAATTGTCATATTTACCCAAATAAATATCTTGATTCCAGTGTTTGCAAGCAATTATTACCAATTGTTGCATGTTACCAATACACTGGCAGATAAAGTGTACACCCCTACCTTTTTTTGTACAATTGTAATATAATAGTATCATTTTATAATTTCGTTATCTGATGATGGTATGCACTTTGCAAAACAAGAGTTTTTTTTTATAATGCCACTTTTATTTTATTATCATTGTATTACAGGAGTTTTTTTTTTCCATCAGTTCTACATTGCTCCATATGTGAGCGGGGTTGTCCTGTCAGTGTCCAGGGGGAGGTGGTGCTGTCTGGCAGATGCTGCTGTGCACTAACGTTACTTCCTGCTGCTCTCCGTGTGCTGGCAGTGGCAGAGGTGAGCCGCTGCTGCCTGCTGTTCACTCGGCTCCTGCTCTGCTCTACGCTGGTCTGGGAGAAAGTGGCCGACGGATTATCCAGCTCGGTAACGTTAGCTCGTTGGCTAACGGGTCAAGACCGCAACCGAGAAGAGCCATGAAAAGCCGCCGGAGCCAGTGAAAGCTATTCAGGGCTTATTTCGGGACTTTAATGTACGGAAATATACAAAGAAGGAGGTTCGCGGATCATGCCGTCGCCCCCAACGGGAACTTTTCTCTAGAATTTCCACTTGGGAAAGGCTAGTTTAGGGGCTAAGCGAGGCTACAAACTATTTTTAATTGGCTTTGGGCTCAATGGCTCCTGCTTGTTTTTCCCTGTCATAGCGACAGTTTGGGAAATTAAAACAGGGAGAGGCCCTGTGAACTTCATGACAAACCAAAGCCCGGTTTTGAAGCGTAACTTCGGAAGACTAGACTGACAAGGGACCGAAAATGAAGAAGCAGTTCAATCGGATGAAGCAGCTCGCCAATCAAACAGTTGGCAGGCAAGTATTGAAGTCAAGCGTTGTTTACGGTTCACCAGAAAGCTAACGTTAGCAAACGCACTTTCTTTTGGTCTTTCTCCCCTGACCCCCAGGGCTTGTCAGTTCAATTTAACTGTTAACCGTCCCCTATACTTTTACTTGGCTTGCTTCCTATCAGTCATGGCAATGAAATGGAAAGAGAAAATCAAATCACATTATCAAATGTAAAAATCGAATCAGTTGGCTGTGTAGACAGACCGTAAGGACAGTCTTTCATGTATGAATCCGTTGATTTTAATGGCTGAAAACCAGCTTCCATTAAATGGCACTTAAATTAAATAAAAACTGGATGTGGGAATGCTTTCCTTGATGTGTGCAATACTCCTCCACACTGCTCTCTGAACCCAGATGTCCTCAAAAACAACAACAACACAAATATCACAAAAATGCTAGTTACCCAACAGGCCAAATATAGTCAAAGGTTAAAAGTATTATAGACCCCTTTTCACGGCGGACATTTTTGATATGTGATATTAGGAAAAGCACAGGTGTATTCAATAACATTAATAATGGCTGCATTCCACTTAGGGGATGTCCTGGTATTGTGCATGCTGGCTCACTGGAGTAGATACTGGGACACTTATTAGAACTGAACCATCTTTTATGTTATCTTTTCCTACTATGACAAGTCAAAATGTGTACTGTGAAACAGGTCTATTGGGATAATGCTGGTTAGGATTTCAAAGCCGATATAAGCTGATAACAGGCACCAAATGATGAGAATATATTGGCGCCAGACCTTTGCTGTCCAGTAAATGGGGAGGGTGTAACAGGACAAATATGCTGCAGAAGTGGATGAGCTGTTATACTATTCTCTGCACCATACAGCAAGGTTCACTTTCAATCCGGCAGTAAGAGTCTTCTCCATTTGTGAAACACTAGACGCTCAGCTTCAACCAGACATCAAACTTAAAACATATAAAATGGATTAATGTGTGTAAGTGATGGATAAGTGTCTGTCTCCACTCCAAGCATTCTCTCCCTCTGAACTCACAACACAATGCAGTGTCTAAGCTATTAAGTGAATGAGTCCACCCTCTGAAAATATATAAAGCCGAACAATGACAATGCATTCAGCAGTGTTTAGGCTTGTTAACTAGAGCCACCATGCTGCTGTGTGATGACACACAGTGTCCCTCTGTGACTGGATATCTAAAGTAGCATGGCTTCCAGCCTGGCCTTGTGTGGACAGGAGGGCGAGACTCACCAAATGATGTTTTCATCATGAGAGTTTGGCTCTGATGATGTGTGGCATTTTGTGGTTGTCAATGACAATGTGTGTTTATGGTAGCCAACAGTGTTTGGCACCTCAGGCGCACAGCGGGTGCACTCGAGTACGGTCTGAATGGTAGCAGATAAGATACCGACAGGCTGAAAACAATAATGTGTCATTTCGAATTAGGCAAAGGCAGCATTGACACATAGATTATAGTTTCCACATTTAAAAAGCATGAAATATTTCCGGGTTAACCTAGAATTTCAGTTGCCTTTTATAGGTAGAGAAAAGTTGCTTTATCTTTCCTACATTTCATATAAACGGAAAAGGATTAAATAATAGAGGACAAGCTGCTCATAGAAAAAAAGGCAAAGAATATAGCTCTATGTATTTATTAAAGCAGGATGTGTGGGCTATGGCCTTACATCAGAGGTATATACTTTTTTAAGAAATTACTTTGGGCTCTGGTACTTTGGGGCACAGCTGGAATACTCATAATTCCCTCACTGCAGTATACCAGCAGTAAATTAGAACCGAAGACAATGTAATGCACAAAACAGACACTTGTATGTGTGTGTGTGTGCAATGCATGCAGTAGTGCCTTGCTCTTGTCTCTTGTATGCACATATAGGGTTAAAACCCTCGTGCACTCCAGGGCTCCACACTAACTTTTTGACTTGGTTGCACTGGTGCGCCTAACTTTTTTTATTTAGGTGCACCAGCACAAAATTTAGGTGCACCCAAATTTTTCCTCGCATCGCCGTAACGCTGAATGGCAATGCACGATATATAGCTCTGTATTTTTTTTACAAAGTGGGCTAAATGTTCAGTTTTAAGTCAAAGCTACTTTTCACAAGCTCTTTTATTAAAACGGATTGTGATTAAAATAAAATGCAAAGACAGGGTTTCCTTTATCAGTTTGAAAATATACAGCTGCAACACATGTAAATGAAAGTTATCTAAAATAAATAGCCTAGGATATATATATATATATATATATATATATATATTTTTTTTTTTTTAAATAATTAAATCTTAGTTGCACCCTTACAAATTTTGGTCGCAAATGCGACCAAATTGGTCGCACTCTCGAGCCCTGCACTCAAATACATGGCCTTCTGAATAAGCGTGCATACTCTGCTTTGTCCATTAAGTTTGTGCCTGCTTGTGTATCTGCATCTGCAAACGTTTGGAGTGCAAAGGCCCTCTCAGCTGCCCCTGGGTTCCTGTGATTGTGCAAAGCCAGAACACTGTGTCCAGCATGCAGCCGCTCTGAGGAAGTCTCTCCTTTTTCTTCTGCAAACAGGAAGCTGCCTCCCAGAGACGGCGCTTTCTAGAGAACAGGAGAGAGAAATCTGGGGAGATTGATGTGGAGAGAGAGTGTAACTGAGGTGCAGGGGAAAAACAGCATGTGACTCATGCCAGGGAACATGTCAAGGATTTCTATGTCTTTTGTGGAAGGGAATTTCAGTTTGCCATCTTTTAACTCTCTGGCCCTATAAGTGCATGTCTGCTGCAGGTTAACGTGGTCAGATAGTTAACCCCTTTTAAAGAAGATGGGATATACAGTACATAAGATATCATGGGCTATAACCGATATCTGCATAAAGATAAACTAACAGTCATGCTCCACAGACCGAGAATAAGCTCATTATTCTGCACTTTAAATGTGATGTTTAAGTTTG